>NW_010127972.1:117158-130610 GCF_000699245.1 Pterocles gutturalis | reverse complement strand
CTCCCCCCCCCCGAAATATTAAGTGTTGCTGAAATCGCCACAAACATCAGGAAGGTATTAATGTACCGGATTTGTTTTCAGCCACAAACCAGTCCCAAAGCCCAATCCTTCCAATTCTGGTAAGGCTGTGGCAAATGGGAGGAATGTGTCTTTTCAAAGTACTATCATTCTTTAAATTTTGGGTTAAAGCATGAATGTGCTGCAGTTGCAAAATACAACTTCACTCTAGTCCTGAAAGACACCGAAGCAAGCAGAAACTTACATTCATGCATGATTACACTAAACTGAATTAAATGTGCAGGTTTGACCTGTCTAACATGACTCATCATGACAGGAACAACTTTTACTTGAACTAGATTTTATAAAGCGTTAACTCTTAACCAGCCACTCGGATGAAATCTTGCAGTTCCTACACCTCTGCACCAGCATCCCTCAGAAGGTCCAGCTGGTCCCTGCTAACAGACAGACTGGCTGCTATCCCTCCCCCAGGAACCTTCCTGACTCTATTTCTTAAAAGTTGATGGATTGTAGTACTGAAAGTTCCATATACTCTTTAAAAGTTTGCTCTGCTCCCCACGGCTCTGAATAATACTGCCTCAAACAGCCTTCTGTAGAACACAAGAGTATTTTTGGATGGGGAAGGAGCAGGGAGGGTTTTTTTCTCATGGAGCACAACTTCCCGCTCGCACAGCATGGTACCACTCGTGCAATGCATGAAGAAGAAAATCAGCTGGAGTAGTTCTCTAATGAAAAGTTCCTAATGTCAGCATTATCATACCAGCACACAAGGAGCTGCATGACAGTCAATATAATGGTTCCCAGAGAATTTTTCTCCCAGGTACACCTTCCAGCAGACACTTCGAAGAAGTTTCCATGCACTAAATGGATAGAGCAGACATGAGAAGCAGCTTCTTAACTGATACCCATAGTGTGTGTATTGCATGTTGGACATTGTCTTACACACTGTAATTATCTTCAATAACATTGCCTAATGCAAGTGTCTGGCTTATGCCTGCCTAGGTGTCTGCACAAATGTCATTCAGTTCATAACAGCACTTGGTGTCCTTGTTCTGGAGAGAAAAAAAAATAAAGTAATGCTGTCTTGAGGGAAATTTAATTTGGGTCAAATCTAACTGATTTTGCAAAACCTCATGTGAACAGAAATGTTCCCACTCTAAAATTTCCACTGAAAAAGAGCTGTCCAGAAATAACTAAGCGCTGTGCTGCAGTTTACAATGCTGCAGCAGGAAGGACATGGAAGTAAAGTGGATTAGTGATTTTAATGTGCTACCTAAGGGCTTCTCCACAGTGGAAAGTTATATTGATAAACTTACATCTGCATTGTAAAACCTACAAAGTTTAACTTCTGAGGTAGAACATCTGAAATCAGAGGAACTTTACAGTATGTTAACTCAAGCTCTTTAAAAACAAAAACAAAAACAAAAAAAACCCCAAAAAAACAACCCTCCAAAACCTTAAACTGAAGCAATCCTTACATTTTCATATACTGAAATGACATTCCCTTTAAAAGAATTCTCTATTCAATTTTTTTTACTCCTGCTTTTCCCCCACATTTACAAGACCAAAAGAATGTATATAGAAACCTAAAACTATAAATGGTAAAACGCAAATTGGATTAATGCTGCTTTACATTTAACCCATCTACTGCAACATGGCAAAGCAAATATGATGTCCTCTTAATGTAAGCTGTTATAGCACCGTGGACCTAGACACACAGTAGAGCATCACACTAAATATCTGATTAAATATATTCGCATTTTTGGTGGTTAAATATATTTTTCATTAATTCTTTTTTTTTTTTTGCTTGGTTTAAAAAATATCAAACACCAGCTACCACAGTATACTTATGATATAATCCATGCATTATGATATCCACATATAATTATCTGTAACTAGCCATACATTATTTTTCTTATATAATCAAAATATTTCCAACACATCCAAAATATTCAGGTTGGCAGGAGGCTGGCTAAAGGGGATCATTCCTGAGTAAGTGACCAACGTCAGTGAGAAGAACTACAGAATAATCTAAAAGAGAGTTTGGAATTAAGATAGTAGAAAAAAAAAATATCATTACACAGATGCAACAGAGTTTATCTCCCTAAAGAGCACAGCTATTAGCAGACAGCAGCAGCCCATAGCCTTCAGTTAGCCATACCCAACCCTGTCAGTCACCGCCCCACTGCAGATGAAAACATTTGAGGACAACCTCTGAGAGGCATCTGTAAACTTGGCCTTCTTCCTTTATGGGCCTGACAAAAATTCCATTTTTTTTCCACTTTTCTAAAAACAAAAGTAGGCTTATGTCAGCAAAATACTCTGCTGACCTTCAAGTAAGGAGGCCTTGGAAGATAACATGCTATTAATAATCCACTTAAGGAAATATTTGTGGACACTCAGGAGCTGCGAGCGTGGTTTATACAGCCCATTCAGGATGCTCAGTGAAAGGAACAGAAGAGCTGTGAAAGCTGGAGGAAGTGTTTTCCCTTAGGGAAGAAAACAGAGAACCTTCAGAGGTATTTAAACTCGAGTGCAGTGAACACATTAATTCAAATATACAGTAGTTAAAATTGAATTTATTATACCACTAGGAAATGATATATTTTTAGTATGTGTTATGCAGTCTCTGTGTGTATCAAGATCATAAAATTAACTCAATTAAACACGTGCAGAGAGGATGACTCTAGTGGAAGGCTCACCTGCAGTTATCTTCAGTCAACGCAGGGCTGGTAAACGCGCCCTTTTCTAGTTGTTTCAGGTCAGGCTGACATCTAACCTTCCTGCTTCTGAGACATCCATATCTGACACACAAATATAAGCCCGAGGAGAAAGCAGCTTTATAAAGTTAAGTGCAGCTGAAAAATTAAATGAGACTGTTCCTTCAAAGACAATAATGACAGAGGTGAAAGAGTCAGCACTAGCACGGACAGCAAAGAATTAGTCTGGTTGAAGGAGTTTCTGTCCGGAGCCTTGGCTCTGGGGAACGGCCCCTGGGAGGGCTGACTCAGAGGGATGTCTCTGAGTCACAGCTCTGCTCCTATTCTCTCCGTGCTACCAAGCCACTTGTGCTGGGCTGGGTCAGGTTCCGGGAAGAGGGAATCAAAAGGTGGTTATTTGGTTTTTTTGTTCATTTGCTTTGTTTTGGTTTGGGTTTTTGTTTTTTTTTTTTTTTTTTTTTGAAACTGTTTTAAACGGAGACACACCTTGAAGGATGCAGATAAAAATGTTTTCCAAAAAGGAAAAAATACGTATTTTCTTTCTCTGTCCTATCTAGCCCTGCCTGCCAGCTGGTGCAGAAACAAGACACTCCTCCGGTGCAGGAGGAGGCTGGCACCCCGCTCCAGCGTGAGCAGCATGTCAAGGCTGGAAGATGCAATCTCTCATTCCTTGTGCCAGCACACGTCCTGAGAGGGAATCTGCCTACGAGTTCGAGAGAAGCAGGAATAATAACAGTAAAGAAGGTCTTGGGAGGAGAGTTTGTAAGTAAAAATAGATTAAAGCGCTAACATTCCTGGGATAACATCATAATTGTTCTTCCAACACTTGGTTCAATCTCAGAAGGGTGATTCTTACTGCTCAGAGACTACATGTTTCTTGTTACCTTCCAGTCAAAGCTGTCAGTTCCTACAAGAGAGGCTGCGATTCCGGATGTGCATTCCAGCGCTCTCCCTGGTTAGGCCTGAGGCCAGAACACTTGGGCTGCCTCAAGAACAGCTTTTTGAACTGTTATTTTTAGCTTAATAGCTACAACTATAGTAAGAGCAAAGCAGGCTTGGCCTACACACGCAGTCAATATTCCTCCTATTTCCATGAGCAGGATATGTAATTAGGCATTTCCTCTTACCCCAGTTAATTTTTGCACACCGCTGACCTCGGCGTACCTTCCTATTGGGAAGGGAAGAAGCAGGACGCCGCTGCATTCTGTTTCCCAGGTGGATGCTGTGCGTTTGCCAGGCGCTCATCACTGGAAACAGCGTGCTATTAACATGAATAAAAACCTGGTGAGTCATGGCACTTACATCATTCCCTTCGCCTTCATTGGTGGACCCTGCTCGTTAATTTACAGATGTGCTACTTGCGAATTATCGGATTCCACCCATGGCGTACTCCCTGGTTTATGATGACATAACCAGAACTTTGCTGTTAACTTATTCTATATTTAACACTGATTTTCCTCAAGTCCCTGCCGTATTTCATAGGCAGAGGGCCAGATTCTGATCTCAGCTGCCTGCAGTGATATAAATGTGCAGTTACTCAACTGATGCCAACAAAGTCACTCTGGAACTTTGGTCTTGACCTTAGATATATCTCTCATGGCATGTAATGACTGAAATAACCCAACTTCAGAGCTGCCGGTTGCCTTTCTGGAGGACCCTCCTATTCCCCAGTTGTATGAGGCTCATTATCCCTAATGAAACAAAACCAAGTCTTTACGTTTGTGTAGTCCTACTGAAACAACTGCTTCCAGAAGCGGATGGTATGTTGCCTAGTGTGCTTCCTTAGGAAAAGGGGGCCATTTAGTAGCAGATGGCAGGGAAAGCCCTTACTGAAAGAAGGATCACGTGGTTCTCAGTGTCATTAGAGGTGGTGTAACCCTGCTCAGCTTGAAGGGGCTATGCCACCACGTGGTAGATTTACTTACCAGTTACAAAGCCCAGTCTGCAAAGGAGCTGCATTTGCTGCATTTCTGTATTTACACCATCCGTTCACAGCTCGGGCTTCTCCACTGTAACAGCAAAATGGAATTTTTGCTGCCCCAAGGACAAGGACAAAATAATTTATTTTGCAGGGGCAGCTCCCTTACGCATTTTTCTGATTACCATCCTGGGAAACTCTCAGGACTGAAAAGTGAACAAACTTTACAAGCCCAGTCTGGAGGCTTGTCACAGCTATGTCTGTGCCTGGCTGTGAACCCCTGCCATCAACATGTGTAAGTCCAGGGGAAGTGTCCTTGCACAGACGGACTCTCTGGCTCACCACAAATGCAAGCTGGTGGGTTTCTGCTGCAACACTGCCCTTAACCTCATACAAATGTAGATACAAAATCTCCTTTTTTTTTTTTTTTTTTGAATGCTACAGTCTGGATGTTAGGGAGTGAGGGGTGTGGACATTTTTCTGGATTTACTGAATTTCTGAAGAGCCAAATAATTTGAGTAGGTTACAGTGCACATTCAGAGGCTGCCCTAGCCATCAGCATGTTGCTGCTTTGAAGTTTTGCCCTGCTATTGTTAAAATCTTTTTTTTTTTTCTGAGAGCAGCTATAATTTAATATATGGTTTCCTTGCCACAAATACTACAAAAGGAAGTCTCATTTGTTCCTAGATCACGGGTTTTTATACACAAGGTCCCTGTCTTGTTTAAAACTTGTCTTAATATTAGTGCAGTTAAAAAGGCCAAAGCAAGAGAACTGGGGCAGGGCATGACCTTATAATGCAACATAAATCTAGAAAATTTAAACAGGATGGATCTTTTCAGTATAACTAAAGTTTTACAGCGGAAGAGAAATATTTCTCTTTGTAAAGAAAAAAACATTTCTAGTTTATGAGGGATAATGCCACAACCTGCTGCAAATGTTTTACCAACTGCCTGTCATTCACAAAACAGTCCTTTTTTTTTTTTTTTTTTTTTTTCCCAAGACAACAGTAAAGCTGAAAATACAAACTGGTCAAAAGGGTACAACCGTAGCAAAATATAATTCTAAGTATTGCTTTCAGCCTCATGAAGTATTTGATTTCAAGGTTACAGTGCACAGCTGCAACAAAGCTGTCCCTTTCTAACGTGAGCTTTAAGGGTGAGGGTTGCTTTTAACTTGGAATGGTGCATGGTCTTCAGAAGAAAGTATGCTAATGAAGTGCTTGTAAGGCTCAGGATGTTTTAAATACTTGTTAAATACTAGAAATGGCATTTAGATGACTCACTACTGTACAAAATTACAAGCTTCAGGTCATGCATATAGAACTTTACACATTGTAATGGCAGAGATTACTGTGGTAATAAGTTTTAAATTATACTTTATAATGATTGGCAATTAAAACAAATCTAAATAAATTTTCAGAAGGTCCCATAGTTCAACCAGCTGTGCCTGATCAAAAGGGAGGTTACAACATAATTATAACAAGCACATCCAACTATGTTTGCATACACTTATAAGTGCTTCCTATAGTTACTGTCCTTTACTCACCTAGAGGGCAGTGGGAAAGATTTATCACAGAAAGGTCTATTACAGTCTTTGTTCTTCATTTCCATAGTCTAATGTTACACTTCTGTTGGCAGTTCTCCATTGTTCTTTTGGAAATACATCCAATATTGGTTTCATCCTTTCAGATGTGTTTAAAAATGGCAACAAATATTCTGGCACAACCCACATCTACTTTGATATTTATAGTTTTGTCCTGCCCCAAAATGTTTTAGCGGTTGCTGGCCTGTTCGGAATCTATAAAATTTCCAGGCTATGCAACTATTGGAACTCCTGTTAAAGAAGATGTTGGCTTCAGAGCCTCTGCAGATTTCGCTTTTCTGAAATGGCCAGAAACTGTGATGAGCCTATATTCCCTCCAGTTTCTGAAGCTCTAAGAGCACAATACTGCAATGTGTTTTCTTCTGCTGCTGTTCTATACTAGGCAGACTGCTGCATGTCGAACTAACCAGATAATTTTATTTGCACATGCTAATATAACCTTGTGTCATTTGTTTCTCAGAGCATTCTCCTTTCCTTCTCCAGCTTCGTCTAGACAGTCTTTGATATACCCACTGGACAGGAGACAGCATTTCTGGTGGTGAGCTGGGAATTATGTGCGTGCTGACTGACACACCAGTGTGTGGCTTGTCCCATCCGCTGCTGCCCCAGAAACTGCTCTGCCCACTTTCCATCCCTCCTGTCCCTGGCTGCCCATATTAATCAACACAACTGACTACATTCTTTCCCTCTTTCACATTTAATTCAAAATTACCAAACAATCAAAAAAGTTACAGGAGGGGTGTGCACAAGTGGAATTATAATAGTTCCTAGTATGTTTGCTAAAGAGAAGGAACACCATTTGGTTTGTGTTACTGCAGCCCAGGAAGGCAAATGGTGGCCAGAATGTGACAAGTCAGTGGCTGCAAGTTTTTAGCACAACTAGAGCAGGGAAACAGTATTTCACAGGTATCACTCTGAAAGTTTCATAAATGATGCAGGATGACAGGATTGCTCATCTGAATTCTAATATTCGAGTAAAGTTTATAAACAAATTTATAAATAGAAAACTCTTGGACATCTGTTACAAATTGCTTATTGAACAAGTGGACTTAGAGCAAAAGATGAAAATGCTTAAGTTCTATTTCTCCTATGCCTTTACCACTTCCACTTTGTGTTCCCAAAAGAACACAAAAAAACCCAACAAAACACCCAACAACAACAAAACCCTCCAAACAATCCATTTCCTCCCCTCTCCCCTAAAATACCTAACACCTCCCTCCTTCACCTTTGACCAGGCTGCTTAGTTCAGGTGGTTTCTACTTTAGAATTATTAACTGCTAGAATGTCATTACTATAGAATAGTTTTAAGAAAAATATCATAAACCTCATCTAGGTATTTCAGGAGTTGGATCTATTCACACACCAAACAACAGAACTAAACTCAAGAGCAGAACTAATCAGAAAAACACTAACTGCATTCCTTCAGTATACACTGGCAAAAGCCATGAAGCTTGATCTGGCTTATTCCTTATCTACCTAGAGCGGGTAACAAATGCCTTTTGTCGAAGAAACTGGTTTCTTCCAGCAACCAGCAGTTTCGGGATTTCCTGAGTTAGAAGTTGTGTCACAATCAATAACTGAAATGGAAATTATATAGTTTTATATTGAACCTGTTCATATTTTTGATTTTATAGCCACCTTTGGCATGAGTGTCACGGTGGACAGAAAAGCAATTTCCAAAACTACTCTTTTATCTTGCCTCATGTTGCTAAGTCCTTTGCCTGTTATGAATAATGGTCACGTGTGCCTTTTTTCATGCAGCCACTTTTTTGCTAGGATATAGGATGAAATCACCAATTCTCCAAAATTAGTACAGCAGTTATACATTTAAGTGCCATTTAACCATTTTTAGAATGATTCAGATCCAAGTCTGGAATGCTTCTTAAAAAAAAAAAAAGCCCCATACAACACTACAAATGACTTACGGTATTAAGTAGAACTACTGTACATT
This sequence comes from Pterocles gutturalis, assembly GCF_000699245.1. NCBI lineage: Eukaryota > Metazoa > Chordata > Aves > Pterocliformes > Pteroclidae > Pterocles > Pterocles gutturalis. Next base: position 122,400 of record NW_010127972.1, on the reverse strand, counting down.
TAGTGTCATAGAGCACCAAGTAAAAGGACAACTAATTTGGCAGAAAATAAGTGTTGCTTAGGAACCAAAATGTAATGAAGAAAAAAAAAGCATTAATCAAATTATACTACAAAAGTTGGCCAGAATGAAATTTAGTATAACTTTGTATCACACAGAAATATAAAATCTGTAGGCAGCAGCGTGTTCCAAACCCTAGAATACTAAAAAATTGCTGATGAAGTTCAATTAGTAATTAAAAAGCATAAAATGTGACCTCTCGGATTTAGAAAGGGCAATAAGTTCCAGCTGAAATGCTGCATAAGAGCATGCCACGCAAATTAGAGCCTTGAGGCACTGTTACAGTGTAAGTAATAACAATGAGCTTAGATTTTGCAGGTAAGGGGTTTCTATCACTTCTTCTGGGAATTCATGAGCATTCTGAAAATTAGCAATAGCTCCATACATTAAACAGGATTTCAGCTGGGCCTGGATGATGGCCAGAAGTTATTAAAACATACCATCCCCTACTTTCCCAAACTGAAAACGTAATAAAGAATTTTCTCAGAACCCTTCATAGTGTTCTGTTTTGGTAATATTACACATATCGCTGCTTGGATTAATTAACTACAACCCCAGCATCGTCCCATGCTCATGGATGAAGCCCCACTGATTCTCTCTTCCAAACAGTGCTATCCCCCTCTCCAAATTCCTGTCAAGCACATTTAACGACTCGCATCAGGCTGTCTTTTCAATTACAGGCAAGCCTTTGGAAACATCTCCGCAAGTAATCAAAGACTGTGAGGAAGGAGGGAACTTAACTTCTCTTTCAGGAAGATCACTGAAAGAAAGCTTTCCTTTACTATAAAAACAAATTTGAGATTCACCACCATGGTCTGTTGTCTTGCCCTCTAACCTCAGCACAGATCAGTTCTTATCTATTCTCATTAATTGCTCATTCCTTCATCCTCTTTCAAAGAGAGCAGCATTGTACAAGCCTCATTTATACACACTGGCCAGCTCCTGTGAGAGGACTTTAGACAGACACAGTCCTGCAATAAAATCAAGTTGCTCTCCCAGGTGGGTTAGCATTTCCTCCACCACAGATAGGCAGTAATTGAAATGAAAACCTCATGTCTCCTTGCTTTCCCATTTGGGATGAATTACCCACGCAGATAGCTCATTGCCAGCTCTGTACTACTGACAGTGTCATTAAGCTTAGCTCCACCAGGGACAAATCTTTTTATACACTGAACAGTAATACTTTTATGCTACCTAATGAGTTTTGCGGTGTTGCATGTTACGAAGAGAAGCAAATACCTATCCTGTGCAGAAAAAGTAATGGGCAGAGCATTCAAAGCATGCGTTGTTAGAAGTCTGTATGTGTTTCTATAGAGCAACCACTTCCTTTTCTTTTAGAAGTGCTCACAGGATAGAGGAGACATCTCCTATTTGTCATTTCCTTAGAATTCACAATAAATAGTTGTGTTTGTGCCACAGACAGCAGAGGAGTTGAAATTTTGTGCAAATATCCTTGTGTGAGCAAAGGTAGGTGTATTGACAAATTCAGGTAGCTTCACAAATGCAGTTCTGGAAAAAAATAATTTACTTCTAATTTTTACTTAGTGTGCAACTAAAGACATGCTGTTTTGCAGCAGATCTACAAGTTACATTTCTTCCCTGGGAATAGACTTTAACTGTATGTATTTGGTAAAATCTCTTCTTAATTCTGAAATAATTTGCTGGTAGGTGAGTGCTTGTGTGTATGGACATGTATATGCTCTTTATTCCACAGGTTCTTTCATCCACACTGTAAGACCAGTAACTCCTGCTACCATAAAACCTCAGAATCTTGGACATAGTAATGGCACATGTGATCTAAACTTCCACTACTACAATTGTCATAAATTAAAAACGTAAACTGTATGTTATGCAGAATTGTGTGAAATATAAGAATCAAGAAGGAATGTCTAAGCCTTTTATTTTCTGACTTGTAGAAAGGTATACTTATAAGTGCATTGAAGCTGTATCCCTCTTCTGGTTTTGGGAAAAGAGATATTAAGATACAAGCTCTCTATCACTACAGGAAATTACTTCTAATATTATCTCTAAGGCAAACAATAATAAATGTATTCATGGACATTTATAATATTGCCAAAGCTCTGTGCCTTCAGATCACGGATGAAACATCTAATTTTCAAGAGATTTAAAAAATATTTTTGTTTAATACATTTTTGATCAGTCTTCTGAATTTTGAATTTTTAATGCATTGCATTTTTAACTTTTTATGCAAGAAAAAAGCTAGAAAAAAAATGTTTCTTTCTTCTTTCACATTCAGGTTTGTCTGAATTTTGAATTTTTAATGCATTGCATTTTTAACTTTTTATGCAAGAAAAAAGCTAGAAAAAAAAATAAATCTATGTTTCTTTCTTCTTTCACACTCAGGTTTGAGACCATTAATAGATTTCCAGATGGTGATAAAATTGTAAAAGCCAATAGCACAGCATTCAGCTATATTTCACCTTCTGTTTGCATTTCTCTCTCTGGACTTTTATTAATAGAATTAGTTATCAGAGGCAAAATCCAAATATGATAGCCATTATTAATGATAAAAATAGACACCTATTCTACATAGAAGCAAAATAGTAGGTTTGCAACAATCAAGGAAGAAAGAAGAAATGCATTATGATTCACTAGGTGACCTGTGACTGAGTTAAACAATGTGAACCACAAACACTGATTAATTGAATGCACCCTTCCCCCAAAATATATTTTGATTTTGCTAGCAGAATGCATAGATTAAAAACAGTTATTAAAATTATTATTTGGACGCTCAAACTCATCTGTAAAAATCATGGTCTGTATATAGGCAAACCACACAAGTTGCTTACTGAAAATCAAAGAGGCTTGTGTTTGCTTAATATACAGACTGCCACCGGGTAAGGATTGACTTGGCAGCTGTATAGATGTGACTTGAAAATGCAATTGCCTGTTATGGCAGAAACCTGGAGCTGAAAACCTAGGAGGTCTCTTCCAAAACGGCCTTGCTTGCAACCAGCTCCATTGCTCTCTTTTCTAGTTTTAACCATACTGCTGAAGACATGAATCTCAATTTCTTGGTTTACAGTGAATCAGACTAATCTCTTGGTTAAGGCAGACCTCTCACAATTGTTAACAATAAATATCAAATCCTCAGTTCTATTCTTGGATGGCTCATTTCAAGTACACCAAACAGATATCCCATGGTTGCCAGCTCTAATTCCACAGATACAGTAACTTGGATATGCTTGGTGGCATGAAACAGGAAACTTGGTTATTTTTCATATTTTATGATGAATTCTGTTGATGTATTAACTCTCACATGGAAGGTATTGTGCTGATCAGGCTTTGATCTGGAGCCTTGATCCAAGTCTACTGTTTCTGATGTACAGCACAATACTCAGAAAAAGAGTCCCTTGGGTAAAATTATTGGGGGTAAAAAGATTTAAGTGTGCAAGGTTGGATCTAACTCGTAGTAACAAGCAATATACTGTCAGTGGAGACTCCTATATCACTTAACATATAGTTGCTGAAGGTTTGCATGTGTAACTCCTATGATTTCCAAACTACAAGACTTTCTATTCACCTTTTTGTTGCCAATGGTTTCCACAGAATTCTAATATATCCTGCAGAGAGAGCTGTCTGCTTAGGGGTACACCAGAAAATTCAATCTGAGGTAGCTGCAGCTGGGAATGGTAAAATGGATTAGTTAAACTCCTCGTGAGGTCACTTGTAGTCAAAGTTAAAATGACCTTAATTTAATTTAGACTGCTCCAAGACTGTTAAGATGTATGCTGACATCTGAAAACTGCCAAGATACCCCAGTGTAACTCACTCCTAAGTTTTTGCACTGCAGAGCCTGTCTCTGCTTTTTCTTCTGTTTAGCCAGTTTACCTTGTTCTAATAGATTATGCCGACTCCCTGAGTTGGACTAATATTGCACAAAAACAATTCTAGGTAGGGTTATTTTTAACTGGAAGCAATGGGACCCCAAACATTTTCTGATACAAATTCTCTTTGGGTAATTTCTATACCTTGTAAAGAGCCATTAGTCACCAGTTGGGCTCCTGGAACCCTGTAATTTGCCTAACACAAGAAATGTGATTCCAAAAAAGCTGTGATACAGCAAGCTGTGCAGTAGGAACATGGGACGCTTGCTTTGACAAAGGTTTTATCCAACAACAGCGTAAAACTGAAATTCCAACATGTTTTCTCACACACTGTTTATCTTATTGTTGCCTTATGAATAGTTCTGTTGGAACACGCAGAAACAGCGGTGAGAATGCCTACTTTTGGGGACTCCCCATCCCTCAGCCCAATTTATCATTGGCTGTAGAATGGTATCAAGTAGAAAAATTTCTTCCCAGTGGGATTTCACTGAGACTGATGTTATTCCACTGACTTTCATAACACTCAGGGTAGTGTCACAGATCCAGATTATTTTGCATTTTGGAGAATCCAGTGAGGTCATTACCACAGATTTAAGCAAAACAAATATGTTTTATATTTATGATCTTTTTTCCACATTTTGCATTTTAAGCATTGTTATTTAAGGATTTTTTTTTTTTTTTTTTTACTAGCTGTTCACCTATAAGAGTGAACTATAAAACCAGTTTCAAAAAAACTGTAGATGGTTTTGTAATCATACAAAGTTAAGGGCAGCAGCTAGGGACAGTAGCACTCAATAAAACTTAACTAGTTAAAGTAAAGCTGGCAGCAGTATTTTCTCTGTTAATAGGGTTAACCCTTTGGAAATTACTGCATGACACATATAGCGCTTCAAGCAATCTCTCTCCTTTTTCATTATTGCACTGATTGTAGAGATTTGCTTACAGACATATTTATTTGTTTTAGGAATTCTTCAGGAAGAAAATGTAACTGAACACTGATGCAAATTGCTGTAATATCATGTACTGAACTGATTTCAGTGTATGTATGAAAATTGCTGTTTCTATGGTAATTGAGCACCCATGTGTGGATACAAAAATTAAATTCACATAGGCGAGAACCAAGCACAAACACACACACACTTGCTGAATGCTTTTGGACTCAATTCAGGATGATTTATTTTCCAACAGTATATTTCCTACGCATGTAACATTCACCAAACACTGTGAGCACTATGTACAACACTTTACAGGCTGAACTACACCCTGGGAAGTTTTTTATGCCAGGATAGAAGAAAGTCAGCCAAAAGGTAAAATTGGGGGAAAAACCCCACCCACAT
>NW_010127972.1:104174-117127 GCF_000699245.1 Pterocles gutturalis | reverse complement strand
CTGCTGGTAAGCCTTGATACTCTTTTTTGTAAAGAGAGAACAAGGATGCATATAAATAACTGCTTATTAGTAACAAATAAGCAATTTGAAGTGAAAAAGTAGGAAATCCACTTAAGCAAGGTCTGAGAGAAATCTGCTGGCAGAACAACACAGCTAACGAGTCATGGAGTTTTTGATGCTCTAGAGAGAGTGACAAAAACTGTGGGATAAGTACAATTATATACAAAAGAGGTGTGATTTTGCCAATCCTTTTTTTGACTGAACTGTGCAATGTCAAATGGTGGGGATGCACTGGAGGGGGTTCTTCTAGCATATGCAGTGAAAATTTTAAGAAAATAATTAGATTTTCCTTACACTAGGAACAGAAGAAAAGCTCCACAACAGGATACGAAACCAGGTACATTTGCAGCTGGCTCCTTATCGAACTTGAGCAATTTAATTTCTGGTTTTGCATTTCTCAAGCAGCAGCAGTGTTTTATGTCCATACCATGCATTATGTGGTTTATGACTGAGACACATCACAGATCTATTACCTATTATGACAAACTAATTATTTGGGAATTACTGCTATGAGTAATGCGAGCAGAATTTGTGTTGTCTCAGCATATTTGAACTGGCAAATGTATTATGGATATGTCTAATTCCATGAAGAAAAACAACTTTATAGCTATCATTAACATAAGCTGTGAATGCTGTACATGCAATTCTGTAAAAAATTCTTACAGGCACGGAAGAAACCCATTACAGCTTACATGGAATATAATGCACAAATGCAACCTCTTCAGTGTGCTGTTTCCAAAGAGGGAAGCAGAAATGCAGGAACACTGATGCAATCAGAAAGCACCTTTCTGATTTGCAGAAATGTGGGAAGTTGCTGTAATTCAGTACATATATAACCCCAGGGTAGCTCTGTCAGCATAATAAGGATTTTCACAATGTACAAGAGCTGCCTTAGGGCATTTGGAAACACCTTCTCCCGGCTGGCTCCTCACAGTACCTGGGAGCGTAATGAAATGGAATCTGTGTTCTGCACCATCTCCTTTACCATGCACTGAATGTGACCCTGATCCTGCAAATGCTTACATACGTGCTCAAAATTTCTGCCATAAACAGTCCCACTGCTCAGGTGAGGCAAGTAAAACACGCATGCAGTTGTTGGCAGAAGGGGAAATCATGCCTCTTTAAGGTTACCACCTAATTGCTGCTGGGTTAGAAATGGGTCAGATCTTTTGACATTTTACAATACAGAAGAATATGAAGTAAAAACAAATTGCAGAATCTATATTTGAATCACCAAAATTAATACCAGCCACAATGTCCTCACTAAGCAATAAAGATCTCTCAGAAAAAAAGTTTAATAAAAAGGAAAGCAAGTAATAGGAGTAAAGATCCAACTAGTACTGCCTAATTAAAACAGATCAGGTCACACTTTCCTCTGCTTTTTATGGATGTAAAGTTGTATGATACAGGCAGAAGTAAATACTGGATAATCATTGGCCTTATTCTTAATTGTCTTTCCTGGCAGACACAAATCACTTCAGCATGATCTCTTTCTACTTTTCCAAACACAATCATGGGCTTGGAGACCGTACTTGGCAAAGGTGAGAAAGAAAGGAATGTAAAAAAAGTGCAAGGGGAGTGGTTTACTTTTTAAAGCAGTCATGTTTCTCCCCCTTTCTGTTCTCCTTTTACAGTTTCTCCAGCTGGTGCTACTGAAAGAAAGGATGTGGCTGACAAACTGGGCTTGGGTTTAGGGGTTCGCTTCTGTCAGACTTCTTGCATGATGGTGAGCCGTTAGATACTACAACAGTACAAGCTAGCAAGTGTCACCGTGTGAATCATTCTGTTCACACACATACTGTTAAAAAAACACCAAACATGTGGAAGAAATCTTAGGTATTTCCTAGTTTTAAAATATTTTAAGAATGAAATAATGATTGGAAGGAATTAGTAGCATCACATAAGAAGAAAGAGCAAATTGGCACACGTTCTGATGCTCGAACATGATACAAGGCAACAGGTGTGCAAACCAAAAGCAAGAAAAAAAAAAAGCAGAGTTTCTCTAGTAAGAAGTTATACTTGGGAACCAGACAAAATTCAGGGAAAATCCATGGCTGATGAGAGAAACAAGCCATGAGAATGTTCAGATGCTATGAAAGTATTATAGCAAAGATAAAAAAAAACAGGCTAAATGACTACATAAGGAGGAAAAGCAGATCAGTTATAAAGGAAAGGAAGTTTTGAGTTGATGCAGCTCAATTTCTGGAAACAATGAGCGCGTTTTAGTTTGCCAAATGAATTAGTAAATGAATATAGAATTGCAGAGCTTTCCAAGCCTCTAGAGAAAAATTAGTGGTACCGGCTGATACTGCCATTTGTTAAAAACTGTTTGGAGATTTTGCTAGGAACACAAGTAATTGCTTTCTGTTTTCACGGGTAAACAAAAGAGAGTGGAAGAGACTGAATTCATAGATGTCAAGCATTACTTCCACTGTGTCATGCTTTTAATGTATATTTAATATGCTTTGTGAGACTCAGCGGGTTACAATGAGCCTTACAAACCTGCTTTTTGTCATGGGTGGGCTATAGCACGGGGATTAGTGACCTAAAGGTGATTTTTTTCAAAGAAGGATCATTTCTTTCTTTATTAGAGTTGCTGTAGTGCTCTGGAACAACCACAGAGTCACACCATCATTCTGAATCTGTAAGGTACTTTCCGAGCAGTGTTTTCTGAACCCTTTTTTACATTTGGGAAAAGAGGTCTCAGGCACTTAGGATCCAGTTGCCCCTTCTTTTTAATAAACTTACTAGTGACCGGATTTATTTTTTTTCTGGGGGGGGGGAAGGGGGGGTGAAGCAGAGGAAGGTGGGAGGTGGGGAAGACCACGTGGTTCTGCCAGTTGCATTCTGTACATTTCAAACTATGATTGGGCTCAAAGCTTCAAGGCATGCATAAGGAAGGAGACTGAGGTGACTGCTGGAAAGGGAGTCTCAGTTAGAAAACAAACGATGAGATCTCCAGAAACAAGCAGAGAGAGAAACTGGAAGGTTCATTGGGCACCATCCAGAAGCAGCAAATTCTCCTTTCAAGTGCAGTAACTCCCAAGCAGTTCGTGGGGTTAGCCCTCCTGACATCATTTCTTCCCATAGACTTCAAATTTCCTTCTTACTTCACTGTGCACAGGCCCTCAGACATAACAACTCCATCACCAAGCTGTCAAAAAACCTCTCCGCTTCCATGTAACATTAGCAACCCATACTTCTCTGTAGGAGATAATCACAAATCTCCCCTTGCTCCTCAGAGCTCTGTGCTCGCTGGGGTACCTATTCTCAGTTTCATGTTTCCCTGAAAGCAAGGCTGAGTAAAAAAGGGTCTTCTGTTTTTCTGGCAATTAATCTTGTGAGCAGAAAACCCCAAGAACTGAGTGGTTTGATAATTTTTCTCTTTAAAGCAGTCACTTCATATCAGCATATTTAATTTCTCCATGAACAAAGAGGAAGCTTGGGCGTCTACCTGTTCTCTTAATTTAAAAAGAAAGCAAAGATAAATACATGAATAGATGAAAATTTGGGAGAAACTGAAATATATGACACTCACAAAGTACAGAGATGAATGCCACATGTATTCTGTTATGCAAAACCTTATTAAACTGGATACATGAAGAGTCTTACATTGCAAAGCAGCATTTGAGGAGTTCCTCCCTGGATTTCTTTCATTCCAGAACACCCGGTAAATGTGTGTTGGACAGCACAGGAGTGAGAACACATATGCAGACACTGGATTACTACACTGCTTTAACATGTTCTGCAATTCTTGTGATTTGCAATTGCTAACAAAACATAGTGGTACGTTTTACTAGACTGAGAAGAGAACTGACAGCAAGAAGAAAATCCAAAGGGCAGATCCGGTTGCTTATCCAAATTGATACAGTGTTTTGGAGGAATCTTTTATGTAACAAATAAAACAACTAACAAGAATTTTGGATATTTTTTACTCTCTGAGAAGAAAAACAATGAATGTAGAAATCCTATTAAAAACAACCAAAGATGCTATTATTTTTAAGATTAATGAATTAGGTTTTCATTGCGTTTTTACTATTCCAAAACAATTTTCAAAACAAGATACAGAAAACCCCATATATTATTCATTTTTTCAGTGAGATACCACAATTGTTATAAAAAGTTGAGATCATAATCTTTCCCAAATGAGAATACGTAGACGTTAGCATGGGGGGTGGGAAGGGAGAAGAAAAAAAGAAGCTTCAAGTACTGTTATCGAGCTTTGCAACTCACAGACCTTATTTAAGTTCAGATCACTGAGATGCCTCTGATTTCTTTGCAAGGCAGACTCAGGCATGCAGAAAGGATCTGGAGAAAATGACTGGCTTTGTGGCAAGGGCAAGAAACCCTTCCCTTCCTCCCGAGCTCATTTTCCTTTTGTCACTTGCCTTTAAATTACACAGAAACTTGACTACTCATGCAGAGGAGGGAATGCAATCCAGGTAGCCCACATCTTGTTACAGCCCCATAGCTCCTGGATCATGTCAGAATAAATACATCTTTTCCTCCAGGTGCATTTGAAAAGAAAGTATTTCAGCTGCCACACTATAAGAAAGGGCACTAGGACTAACCTACTGGATTTACTTTACAGCATTATTGTGACAACCCATTCCAAGACTGTCACAGCAGAGGTGAGTACATCCTTTTTTCCACCAGTCCTATGTAGCAAACATACTAATGTTTCTTTCACTTTATAGGAGAACCTTTTAGTTACTTCCCAAACACCTGTGTAATCGCTTTTTAAATGATCACCATGGACATGAAGAGATAATTTGTCCTGGTACTGCTTTAAAAAGGTAAAATACGAAGATATAATTTATTAAGAGATTCTGAAGCTCCTCCCAAGTAGGACAGCATAAACCTGGTAAAACAGAACTCCTGTCCCTCCTTATTGCCTTTCATATCATAGGACAGTAGCTCAATGCAATTTTATAAGCCAGCAAGCCCTGGCTATTGGAGCATCCTGCAAAGGCTGTTTCAGTCAAGTAGAATTCTGCTGGGATCTAATATTGCTTTAAATTTTGCTGGGGTGCAAACTAGCTTCAGTACTGGAGTTAAGGTATTAGGTGATACTGTCCAACGTCACCTGTCCAGAACGCTAACCTGGACACATTTGTGGATTTTGCTCATGAGTTTATCTTTGATCACATGAAGTCAAAAACCTTGAATTATTTCATCTCCACTTATACCACACCCCTCCCGCCCTCCTCCCCTTTGGGAAAAACACTGTTTTGTCCTCACTCCAGTATCTACCAACAAGGTGCAATGGGAATGAAGCAGTAAATTCAAAGGAAACAATTCAGTTCCTGCACTAAGACATAAGCCGTGGCACATCCTAAGATAAAGAGAACAGTGCAGCGGTTTTGTCTTTGGGTTTTTTTTTCTGTAGTGACAGGATGAAGGGTAATGACTTAAAACTGAAAGAGGGTAGATTTAGATTAGATATTAGGAAGAAATGTTTTCCTGTGAGGGTGGTGAGGCAGTGGCCCAGGTTGCCCAGAGAAGCTGTGGATGTCCCATCCCTGGAGGGGTTCAAGGCCAGGCTGGATGAGGCTTTGAGCAACCTGGGCTAGTGGGAGGTGTCCCTGCCCATGGCAGGGGGGTGGAACTGGATGACCTTTAAGGTCCCTTCCAACACAAACCAACATATTATTCTATGAATTGTCTTAGAGTAGTTTTTTTGGGAAAAAAAAATTGTATTTCAAGTCACATCAGCCCATGTGTATCATCTGCAGACAGGTTAGATTGTGTTGACACAAGTTAGGAGCAGTGAGCTACAGTGCACGGGCACAGTGCCATGAAGTCCAATTGCCGCCAGACGCTGGGCATTGTGAAACCAGGGCCTCAGCTAATGGAAATCAATGTGTATAAATTCAGCTGCCAGCCACCAAAATTGCTGCACCTCTTTTCTCAGATAGCACTACAATTTAATTAAGTGTTGATGTGTTTTGGGTGAAAGCCCCTCAGCAGCACTGCTTCTGAATAAGCCACTTCATTTTAAAAAGGGTATGGGAACAGAGGCCTCTGCCATATTAGAGAAATATTTTGGAACTGAATCTGCATTCCACTTATCATTGTTTTCATAGCAGTTGGATTTAAACTCAAAGGAAAAAAAAATTACATCACAAATTATATTCCTACAACTCATTAAGGGTGATCACAAAAATCAGTGGAAAAACTTTTATCAAATCTCCCAAATTTGTGGCATCATTAATTTGCTTTGTATCTGCTTTCCAGGTTTATAGAAGGGCAAATGTGCTTTGCTCTTTGCTTTCTACATATTAGAAGGTCTCTGTCTGGCAGAGGAAGAACACTAAACTGTTGCTATAGGTTATGTCTATTTTTATGGTTAAAATTACCATGTTTTACATCTCAGCAAGACTCTGGAGCAGATTAAAAATTAGTGTAAACAAATCAAGACCCAGATTTATAGCTACTTCGTTTCTTCCTCTAAAAAAGAGAAACTACCCGCCTCTCCTCCTTGCATGTATCGTAGAATCTTTATAGTATCAAATGCAGGCCAAGCGAACATATGGCAGTTGGATTTCTTCTGGATGAGGTCATTTTGAACTGAGGTCTTTTTTCTCCTTCTACAGACATGCTGTCCTCAGAATTTGGCCATGACATTCCAGATACAATTATCACTTTCCCAGTCCTTAGTATCTTCTCAATTTTCTTTTTTTAAGTCAGCAGTGGGAAGATAGCCATATCACAGCAGAAGAGCTAACAGATTTTTTTGGATTCTAGCCAAAATGCTGTTTTGTAACTGCTTTTTGCTATATTTTGGATTCATTTCACCCCTTGTACTGCCAACGTAGTTGGAGTTTTGGAGGTGTTTTCAAGAGTCATTTTTATAAGAGTATAAAATGACTTCTATAGTACAGTTATTCCTAGTTTTGAGAAAAATCAGGCAGCTCTTTTTGCAAAGAAGAATTAAGGTAGTATTTCAAGAACTCAGTTTAAAAAATAAGTGTATTCCCCCCCAATAAAAAAGGCAGCATCTACCCAAGTTTCTCAGCCATACATCATGTAAGCCTTGCTTTAGATAGGCTGTTCTCAAATAAGAAAATGGGGTTTTCTGTATGACCACAGCAGCTGGTGATTAAATCACATATTAACAGTGACTGTACTGGCATGTATTTTGTGATGCATCCTAACTTTACCAACCATACCAGGCATTGCATACAGGGAAAGAAGAACCATAAGAAACAGGTTTTTACATAAGCACTCATTACAGAGACTGGAATAGAACTAGAATTGGCAGGCAAAAAGAGACTATCAACAAAGAGGAAGTTATTCGGATTAAGAAAAGGGTAAAAGGATAGTAGACTAATACACTGATAACATACCTTAAATGATTTATTTCCTTTCATTAGAAGACATTCTCTGTTTTCACATTTCTGTAAACAGAAATGAATAGTCAATGCAGACAAAAAAAAACCCCCAGACAATTAACTTAGTTATTGTTCTCTTAATTAAAAAAAACCCAAGTAATTAGCAATAGAAGGCATTATTAGTAAATCCAGTTTATCTTTTTAGTTCATGAAATCTTCTACTGCCTTGCACACTAGCTCACATTCACAGGAAAAAAGTGGCCCACAAGGGCAGTTACAGCAAGAGGTGAAGCCAAGAGACATGGACTCCACTGTGAGGGGAGGGTTATCTGTGAGTTTAGAGAAGTCGTTAGCTCTCATTATCCTATCTCTGACACTTGTGGGGCACTGACCTGCCCCACAGGTGCTGGGAGGCTCAGTCAGTGTTCACTAGAAATACTGAGATTTTCAGATGAAAGGCACTACTAAAAATATTTTTGTTTCCATAGTAACAGACTGTGAAATACAATAGTATGGCTCTTTGCAGGATATTGCCAAAAGATCATAGATGAGAAACTTACTTCAACCCGTATAGCTGCTATAGAGCAAAGGCCCCACAAAAGCCATTGCTATTTATATAGCCACATCTTGCTCTGTTCTGCACCTTTGTGCAAGTCTCTGTTCTTTCGGTGCAAAATTACAAAGACGAACTATCCATGACCAAAGAATAACAGTAGCAACAGTACCTACATACATAAGTCTCCTACTTCCATAGGTTTCATACCAGTTACCAAAATGCTTTCTAATTCATTAATTTTAATAACACTCCAAGCACCTTTAGGGCCATATCAATATTTAAACTTGAACTATATCGATATATTGAAACGGCAGAGAAGCTACCCTGACTCACTTCAACACCAGTATCATTATGATTGCTTGGGGTAAAAGTTTTCATATATATGCGCCCACAGATGGGCTTCGAAATTCATAACCAGCCTCCTAAATAAAAGTTGAATATTTTAGAACTGCTGAACACTCTGTAGCCCTTAAGGTTGTAGAGAGGGATTTATTAAGAATGACTAGGAGAAAAGCCATTATTGGAAGCAGAGCATTATCATTCAACAGGATGTTAGACCTAGCTTTCAATCCCATTCTTGAAACTCTTTGCATAGAAACTAGAAATAAACCAGGAAATCTATCTTCTTGGCCTTCATGAGAGCTGTGCTTGCTCATTATCTCTGTCTAACTTGACTAAACATAGTTTTTGATACATTATTTCTGAGTGAATAGCCTAGCTGGAAGAAAGTTTAAGGAAGCTGGCTTCCAGTCCTCTGCTCTAAGTTATCCAATTTTCATCTCTAAAATTGGTCAATCTGCCAAGGCTTCATATAAAAATGAATCAAGGCAAAATACAACTAAATGAGGACATTTATTGGAGTTTATATTTTTTAATGGTTAAAACAAGAGACCATTAAAATTAAAGCACATTCACTGTATATTCTTTGTGTGAAGTGACTACATGCAGAAAGAGGTTCAGCTTACATTATTGTTAGTCTGGCTGGAATTGAATAACTGTGGGCCAGTGTGCCTTGTTCAGCTATTCAAGAAATAACATTCAGCAAAATCTTTCTACAAATATCTAATTGGCATCTCATGCTAATGTAATTAAATCAGCTTCAAACTCTCATTTAGCTGACAAATTGTTTGAACTACAGTAGAATACAGAGATACTGCCAGGGAGAAAATGTAGATTAGAAAAAGAAAGAAATATTCAACTTCAAGACTAAAAGTAGCAGAAGCATTGTACTGAAGAAAAAATAACAGTTTTCAATTAAGAAGTGAGGTTTTATCACTTAACAGATGATGTTTATAACATCATGAAAGCCCTATGGCCAGACTGACACAGAGTTAATGTCAGCTGTTCCCCGTGAAGAACTGAAGTCCAATTATTTTGGCTATTTTGTCAGGTCAAAAGTTCTGGAATTCAGTATCCAAAGTTCAGAACCAAAGTCCACAACTGCATTCTCAAAACGGTCTAGTAATTCCATGTTTTCAGGAAAAGCTTTATTTAAAAACCAACCAACCAAACAAAATGTCTGGCTTTGCAATAGCGAAGCAGATGAGGAAAGACCTGGAATGGAGGGCTGCATGAAGAAGGTAAGATTTTGTCATTAAAAGCCAGGTATGCTATAAAGGTATACACACAAAAGAAGAATTCTATGGGGACAGTAAGCACATACCTGCAATCTATGATTAATATACATTTTCTGGTCTTGAGTAATACTCTCTCCATTTGTTGTCCCACTATAGTTTTGAGTAATTTACATTCACCAAAGCACTTAATCATGTGATTTCAATGGGATGTAAGCACATAATGAAAGCTAAGCCCTTTGGTGGAAAGGGATAAACTTAAGCATATGCTTAAGTGCTTATTGAATTGTGACCTACACTTCTTTGGCATTTTTCCCATTCTGCAGGGTTAATTTCACATTTTTTTCCCTTCATCTACAAGTGATTCAGTGTTTATCTGTGGCAAAATACCTCTCCACTTAACATGGATATACCAACATCAGGTATAAAAAAAGAAGAGTAAAATAACAAAGGTCATGTTTTAAGAACTTTTTCAAACTTAATATCACCTAACCAAAGCAGAAGTCCAATACAGAAGAATATATCTATATTTTTTTTCCTTGTAGTTCTGTAAACAAGGATTACAATGATCACATTTTACTGGGAAGGATACCTACCTTCCCCTGTCTTCTGTTTCCTTCCACATTAATCACTAATTTTTTTTTCTGTCTGAGAACAAAGAAGACGTCCCTCAACACCCAACTTAAATTGATTTGTGATCTCCCAGAACAACCACTGGTCAGCACCTTGAGGCATATCCCTCCTGTCCTTCAAATCTTACTGATTATGGTGAAGGAATTACTGGGTAAAATGTGGCTGTAGATGAGGTTGCAAGAAGAGCTCTTGACCATAAAAACAAAGGATTCAGTTAAATGACTCCTGTCCCCCTTCTCTGTAGCAATTAACTCAAATCTAGAACTGGATTAGTTGTGATCCAACACAAAGAATCTTGAAATATTTTATTTAAAAATAGCATAGGAATAGAAGTGAACAAGAAATTAATGTACATTCTCAATGTAAACACGCTAAAGCATTTTTAAAATTGTTGTAGGAGGATCAAAACAGCAAAAATAAAACCCAGAAGAGCAAAATATTTTAGAAAAAATGAAAATCTAAATTTGAGCAATTGCAGCAAACTGAGAGCTAAAAACACTCAGTGTCTCTGCAAATTGACCATGCCAGCATATAAAGAACATTCTAAGTGGCTTTACAGGTCTTTCAAGGACTTAAGAAGCATAAAGGCAATCAAATGCAGTTTTAAACATTTTTTATTAACAGAAACACATCCCATGCAATGACTTACTTTGCCAGTTTCCAGTATAGACTGATTTTTTATAGCTGAATTTGAAACTCTTCAAAATAAGGGTTTATATAATGGAAAGGCTGACACAACCTTACTTCACTGATGAAAATCATACCATCATATTTTCCTCTTTTGTTGGAGAAATTACGAATGGTTTCAAGTAAAATTGTGATGAAGAAAAGATAAAAACGATCAGTAGCTCTTTAGATGCATCTTGAAGAAAAAACTGAGTGGCAAATAAGATCAAATTATAAACCAGGATATAGAATCGCTCATAAAATAGATGTTTGCCAGCATCGTGGGAAATAGCAGGAAAGAATTTTGCTTTTCCCTGAGGCAGAGCCTCTTCGGACATCCACTGTGAAGGAAATTTAACTCAAAAGCAGTAGAGCTACCCTGAAGAAAAGTAGTAATAGGTGATGGTGATGCCGGAGAAAGAGGAAATGTCCTCTTTCAATCATCTTTTGAGCAAGATGCTATATGATATCAGACAGAAATCAGTTCCCTGGAAATTCTGTAACATGATCACTACTTCTGGGATTTCAACAAACATCTCTCGGCTTCCCCGCAATTTCTTACAAAAATAGGAACACTGCAACACCTCAGCAGCTGTGTATCTGCAGTATTGTAGGAAACTTGAGTATTACTTCTGAGATTTCATTTTTCAATCTGTGCTTAGAAAACCCTCATTTTCTTATGAAACACAGTGTGACAAATATTCTGGGGTGGTTCTTTCCTTAAAAAAAACCCCAAAACAACACAACTGTTTTTTAAACTGTTCCTTTATGTTCACAATTGTCTTATGTTCCTTGAGGAAATGACTGTTCAGGTGGTTTCTTCTGTGAAAAAGAAACGGCTCCTTAGTTGGGGGGACTAACTGAGCATGCTTGGGAGGAAAAGGTTCCAGACACCACAAGGTAAATGAGACATAACTGGAAGCAAAGAAGTGATATAAAAGCTCCTGAGAGACTCTTGATATAGCGTTGCCAGTCAGAAGGTTTCTGAATCCATTGAAATCAGGTCTACAAGCTAGGACCTGTCTAGTAAGGAATAGTGGGCAGGGAGAGACTGTATAAACTACTCTTCTTTCTGTTGAATTTATATTCAAGACCTATTTAAAATCACTTCCATTTTTATTCCAATAAACCTTTTTGGTTTTGGACTGTAAAAATAATCTTTGTCTCCTTTTAGATAATTTACCACAGCAGAGAGTCTGGGATGTTCCACTGCAAAATTCTGGCTGATGTTGGATACTCAGAGTCTCCGTCCATGAGACTTGTCACAGTGAATTTGGGTGACAGTAAGAATAAAAAGAAATCAATGAAAACACAGAGATTTTCATTGTTACCATAATCCCTGAATCCACAATGGTGTTGACTTTCAGAAAAGCAACTGAATGACTGAATGGAAATTGAGGGTTTCTTCTGGAATTTTAGGACAAGAGTTAAGCAAATAAACAACTGCTGTAGACCAGCACATTTAAACTGGTGCCAAAATAAACCCAGACAAATACTGCAGTAATTCAGGCTCTAGAATTGTATATACAAGCGTGTTCACAAATGTTTTTACTCTTAAAACAATAACAACAACAACAGAAAGTTACCGCAAACACTGCATAACTTACCTCAGTTAATTCTTTAAAGTAGTAACAGTGTAAACTGTGGCTGTGCTATGTTGATGGGATTATATGAAACACTCACTGCAAGCACAGCACATTCTGTAAGTGTATCAGTCAGACAGCTAAACCGAAATTTTCTAAAGCGCTACCTAGGCACACCATTGCCTCCAAGACCAGAACTCATTTTCTTCCGTTCCCTAATCTCTTTGGTAACTACAAAATAATTTAAGAAGAAAATACAACTTTTTACAACATGCATTTCCAGGATAAAACAGGACAGTTCTCATAAATGCATTCTTATTTTTTTCTGTTGTAAATACGGTACTTTAAGGAAGCCTTCTGTACATAGTTGCCCAGAAGCGAACAGGTCAATGAGGAGCCTGTTCAGGAGGTGAAACATTCTAAAATGAAATAAAATGGGTTGGACAAACTTGAAATTCAAAGTTCAGGTAAGTCATGCTGCTATAAATCCATGTAACTTCACTGAAGTCAATGGAGGTGCACTTGTTGTTGCCATCATATGATTGAC
>NW_010127972.1:52724-104163 GCF_000699245.1 Pterocles gutturalis | reverse complement strand
CTGAGGAAACTGTTCCCCACTTCCCCCCAACCCTTATTGCACAGAAACTGTTTGACATTCTGCACATTCATCCTCCTGAATTTTTCTGAGGAACTAGATTTAAATGATCCTTGTTGAAAGCCTCTCTTTTCTTTTCAGATATCGAGCTAGAGGTCCATTTCATATTATACCTTTTCTGCTTGTTTGTAGCTCAGTGCGAGGAGTAGGCTGCTTGGGAATGTCTATATCAGCAAACATACCAGTTGTGGGAGACTGTCATACTTTGTCACAAATAAAAAAATACTTTTTTTTTTTTTTTTTAACTTTTCTGCACCTCTATGCTTTTTAGGTCTGGTCATGTCTGGAAGCAAAATGTTGACTTTTGCCAAAAAACCTGTTGTCACAGGATTTCCCGTACTTTTTGGCAGGTGCAAAAGATAGAGAAAACTCCAAGCTTTTAGAGGTTCCTCCAGTGCAAGTTAGAATCTGAGCCTAAAGCAATTTCCTTCCTTTTATGGAAGAGTCAAGGTCATCTCCAAGTTAAGCAGAATCCAGAAGTATTTTCAGCATATGTTTATTTCTTGTAATTTCCTATTTCCATAGTTCCCTTTTTGTCATTTAACAATCACAAGAGTAGTTACAGTTTACCACAGCCTGAGGATGCAGACTAATATAGGAAACTATGTTAATAATGCTAATAAACAAAATGATCTGATCCTGCTTTTTACTTGAGGTTTCTGAGAAAATCAATCTTATATATCCTCTCCAAGAACTGAAGTTCATTAATCATAGTAATGCTTACTTTTCTAAAGACTAAACATCTCATACTGCTTTCTAATACATGTACAATTTCCTTAATTTTTAAGACCAGCATAATGTTCTTAGCTTTCTGTGTTATTGCTATAGGCTGGATTAGCACCTGCATACAGAAATGCTCTTGAAAAGATGCCAAGCTGAGTGTTACAGGAAAAAAAAAAAAAAAAAAGCAGCATACAAAATACATAATTTTCTGGGAAAACCACCAAGCCTACAGATCTCACTTCACTTTAAATCATTTCTAAAACATCCTTTTAAAGGGGATTCTCCAGGCCGTTATTTACTCTCTTTTTTTTTTTTTTTTTTTTAGTATTTTATTTTATTTTCAGTGGCACAGAAATCCACAGAAATGTCCTACAAAGTTATAGCAGGTGTTGTCTTACCGAAAAAAATGTATATGAGATGTATGTTTTTTCAAGTTTCAGTATCTCTCTCCTACTTCAGAGTGTGCTTTTGTAACCTTTTAAAATACTCACAGAAGTAATCAGTTTGCTGAGATTATCATATACTGAAAAATAAATGACTCAATGTTGTTTTCCTTGTTTTCAGTTGCTATGAAGATGGATTTTAGATATAATTTCTGGGTTTAGGTTTAATGCTTCATTGACTGCTTAACTCAAAAGAAAGCTCTTAAATATATTATTAAGAGAAGAGGTGAAATGCAAGAGACATATATGGTCTACTTTCTTATTAAATAGGACCTCACTTACCTCAAGAATATTACAATCTGTTTATTATTAGAACTGTAGATAATATATTATATAAAGTCCATCCACATATGTAAGATGTGCACGCAACATATTATGGGCAACAGATTAGAATGCTTAAGTCTTCATAACCAGTAAATATGTTCACGTTTACAGTCGCAGAAAATGCTTTTCTACTCTTGTAACACTAAAAATTATGTATCTTTTAAAATGCATGGTGATAAAAAAAATAACTCATAATATTTCTGGTTTTCACATTACTTCCTAATATTATCAATTTCTAATTCACAGCCTGTCCTGTATAATGTATACACTAAATGCGAGCTTTATTGTGAAGCGTCATTTCTGTACAAAATAGATCTTTTTCACTTCTTAAAGCAAGTCTTATTATAAAATGCATTTAAATGATCTTGAAACGTTTTTACTGGCCTTTTTGGGTGGCATCCAGTTATGGCTGTTGACTATAATGCAACAGTGGTACTATAATGTAACATAAGTACTACTCCCATTATAAGTAGAATCATTTGATAGACGTCAATGCAACTTCTGGAGGGTGCATCACAGAGTATAAATGTTGTGCTTGTTGTCATTCTAACATAGAGGTTATATAAGGAATTAAATTGTGAGTAATACTAGGTATCATGAGCTTTGCCACTGTGTATCCAGCAGAGTCTTTGTTTAAAGACAGTGTTGTGGTTTTGAACCCCTGGCTGGCAGACAAACACCACAGCTGCTCACTCACCCTCCCCCTTACCCCTCATGGGGATGGGGGAGAGAATTAAAAGGATGAAGGGAAAAGAGACTTGTGAGTTAAGAACAATTTAATAACTAAGCTACAGTAATACTGAAAATAATAATAATGATGATAATAATAATAATAATCTATACAAGTATACAAATGAGTGATACACAGTGACACTCTCACCACCTGATGACCAAGGCTCAGCCCGTTCCTGGCTAATGGTTCCAGAGCAGAGAGAGTCCTGAAACTGCAATCCCAGAAAAGAGAGAAGAGCCTGAGATAGAGAGTGTCTGACTGAGAGATAGAGAGAGGAAAAAAACAGGACTGAAAGAGAGCAAAAACTTCCAGACAGAGTCTCATCTATATACTGGGCATGACATGCATGATATGGAATAGACCATTAGCCAATTTAGGTCTCAATCCTAAACCTAAGGTTGAATCCTAGGCTAATAACTGGGGCTGTGCTCCCTCCCAGCTCCTCCTGCCCCTGCAGACACGGGCACAGCAGAGAGGCTGCAAAGTCCTTGGCTGTCCTGGCAGCAGCTATGAACATCAGCATGTGATCAGCCTTCTCCTCAGCACAAATCCAAACACAGCCTCACACTGACTGCTGTGAAGAAAGTTAACTATCCCAGCTGAAACCAGGACAGACAGAGTGTAAGAAAACAAACAGGGTGTAACTTCTTTGGGATTTGCCATTTGTCTGGGTGGTAAAAAGCTGAGGGCAAAGCTTGGACAGTTGTGAAGCAAACAGAAAGCTCAGCCAAGCTGTTCCTCTGTTTAAAAAAGAAGAAAAGAGGAAAGAAAAGAAACAACTTTATGCTACTGGTATGAGGCTAAATTGCTCAAAGTGTTTAGTGTTCTACTTCAAGCGATTTCGGGAAAGGCTCTGAAATGTCTGAGGCAGCGTGACAACTTCTACCATCACAAATAGCAGCTTTCACACTGCTGCATAGTCCCACCTTTTCCTGCACTAGTTCTCTACTGGTCAGATGGGATGAGTGGGACAGTGCAAGATAAAGAGCAAGAGTGTGCAGTGGTGAGGGGAGGGCTGGAGGGGAAATTTCCCTTTCAGCAGCAATGAGCGGTGAGATGAGCACACCATCCACCTACAGAACTTCTACCTCAGTTGAAATCATTTAGAGAAATGCCTACATGCCTCTGAGAATCCAGACCAAGAGCCTTAGGACCTTTCCTATTTCCAGAAGAACCATTTTAAGAAAGCATTAAGCACAGCTGAAATCAGAAGAAAATCTGCTTCAGAAGACTGATCCACACAGAGCCATGGAAACCACCCATTAAAAAGTGAATTGACCCACATACCAGTTTAATAAGACATCTCTGGCTCCAGTGTCCAACTCATTTATAATAGCTGCCTGTTTTGTTAGAGTCCTATACCTTCCTAGTCCTATACCTCTTTACTGGTATTATTTTACTATTGTAGGAGGTTCAGTACATCTTCAAAATTCAAAAGAAATTTGGTTTACTTCAGTAGCAGTTATTCTGTATAGGAAACAAATGTTAGATATTCACTCTTCACCAGGAAGCATCAATTCAGTGGAAGGAACTTGGGGTAAGAATAACAATGATGTTTAATCTACCTCTTTCTATATTCTCTTATTTACAGTTTTTGTATTTGCCTTTTGCCTGATTTACACAAAATGGTGTGTTACAGTTTGTGTTATATTTTTACCAAGTGCACATTCATTAATGCTTTCAATGATTACTCCAAATTTTCTGGAAAGTCTGACCAAATACAGACCAGATATTTCACTAGTCAAAATAACTATTGAATTCAGTAAATATGTTGCAATACCAGTACCAAAAAGCAAAGAATGTTTCTTCAGTGGAGACATCCCATGTTGGTTTAGCTCATATTTGAACATTTGTTTTGAAATTCTTCCCACAAGGCTCCAGGCTACTCTCACTTCCTAGCAGCCCAAGGACGGTTACCCAGCACATAGTGGTTCCAGCCAAAATGAAGTACTTCAATGGCTTGTGAGTAAAGCCTTGATGTGGCATGTTTGGAAGAAGCCAGCCTTTGGAAAATTTAATAATAAACCACAAGGCATCCTGCTTTTGTAGACAGATTTTTACAGCAATTTGTTCACTCGGTAATCATAGTCTAATTCTGGTGTACCAAAAAATAAACTATCCCAGGTTGTTACTGAGTAATTTGAGCACAAGACATATTGTCAGGTTTGCAGGGCAAAATATGTGGCAAGGCTGTCAAGGGCAAAATTGAAGCTGGTGTCTAACTTCTGTTTTAACAGAATGGCTTGCTGCTATGTCAAATGCAAAAGTTTAATTATTTTTATATTTGAAAACAAACACTTAACATTTAATTAACATAGCGCATTTTCACCACAGTAAATCCACAGGCATTTAGATTCTTGTGTGGCAAGAGTGGGATGTGCTTTGAAAACATGGAAAGAGGGAGCCAGAATGTAGTGGCAGGAATATTTCTGACACGACAGTCAAGAAAAACCAAACCACACTTTTTACAAGTTATTAAGTTTTGAATTTGTCATAGCAAGTTGGGTTTGCTCGGATTTGGAGCAATTGGGCCTAACCACTGGGAGATTTTCAAAAGAGTAAATAATCCGTTTGATTCAAAATCAACAGCAAGAACATAGGAAAGTGTCTCAAATACTGAATTCATATAGAAGCATTTTGCTACAATCTCATAATGGCATTGTTTGCATTGGAAAATATGACAAGCTTCATGTTTCTCCTGCTCTGACAAGCAAGTAAGTTCAAGCACAAAAATGTCAGATCCATATATCCAGATTTGCTTATATTCATGAGCAAAGTATAGTCCTAGGTAGAAATATGTCAGAAGATTAGTAAAAGATGGCATTTGCTTGAATCAGCTATGACAAATAATATTGTTTCTGGTTCTGTTACTCAGACTGAGAGATTCTTCTGCAATGTTTTGAAATATTCTGATACTCAAACTTATTAGTAGATTAAAAATACATATTTTTTTAATAAGTATATTTTTTCCCTTTCAAATCACCCCTGTTATGTACTCATTCTTAAACAAATATTTAATCAAAGAAAAACAGTTTGTGCCTACCTGTTGGCCATGTCTGATAGGCTGATAGTCACACATTTATTTTAACTAAAAGTGAATAATTTTGAGAAAGGCATTGCTAGAAGCAATAAACTGATTTCTGACTTTACTGTAATGAATATTTATGAAGTCTTTCTCAAAGGATTTGCCCTGTTCTTTACAATATATCCTTGTTCATATTTTTAAAGATGATGGTTTTTGATGAGATGTTTTTGTTTTTCATATCGTGGAACTGATGAAATCATGTTTCTTGCAAGCCTAGCTATTTTCCAGTTCATGGGTCAAGCAACTGAACTGTTTTTAAAAGACAGATATTTGAGACATAATCCAGGCTGACTATTTCTGTAGAAGGGACATTTCACTAGAAAATTTTTACTTTCCTTTCTGAGACAGCATTCAGTTAAAAACATCCCTATAGCACTGCTGCTAAGCAACTTTTTCTTTATTACCAGTGTCAAGAAGAAGTAGCATCTTATATACATAGGAATACACTGTGAAGAAGCAGGAAGAAAAACTACCACTTGTGTGTTAAAATGTGTCAGGAAAAGAAAAATCAAGTAGTTCAGGGCAAACGCAGTGCAGGAAAAAAAACTGTAAGGGAAATTAGAAAGTTTTGTGAGACCTAGTAAGGCCAGGGGCTTTAAAAGAGAAAGACCTCAGATTATAATCTTTCCTTAACTTTAGATGACAGAATATGTGATACGAGGAGAAATTTTCAGTGGCAGAAGATGGTCTCAAATGCTTTGCCGTCTAAGTCCAATATAGTCTCAAATAGCTGGTACTGCAGGGTAAGCGGTACAGAGAAAGACACTCTGGGAATGAGCCGATTCTGGGAATTTCTACATCAGAAATGCAGGGAAGAACACTATGAAGAAATCTAACATGTCTGCATGTCTGCTAGAAACAGCTGAATATTTGTTTTGTTGCCTTTTTTTTTTTTTTTTTTAATGAAAATTTGCAGCTTGTGGAAGCTGAATCAGAACTAGAATAGTTAAGGATGGAAGGGACCTGTGGTGAGCAGAGCTAGCTTCTCACAGATTCAAATATATATTTCCAGAGGGGAAAAACCCAAACAGTGGGAGATGGTAAGTCATTGGAAGTATTCTATAAGAAAATTGTAGAAGGAAAAAGAATTATAAACTAAAACTTTAGCTCCAACAAGCAATACTCAACAGTTCCTCTCAGAATCAATTTACAGAGTTTAGCAGAGACATACATATTTCCCCTCATCTCCTGAATTGGCAGACTTATATGTAGATTTTTCAGCCAGATGAAAATGGTCCTGATCATGATGCTGGACTATGTACACCGTGGACCAGGAAGCAGAAGGAGAGATATTGGTTGAGACTGCTGGGGAAGTTGGTCTCCCCACATCAGAATTAGGGAAACCGGCAAACCACTGGCAGGAAGCTAATTGCTGTGGCTGCCCACATTTGGTTGAAAGGCTGTGGAGCTTTTGGGTTCACTTCCCTCGTCTTTTCATATCTCTGCTGAACTGTGCCAGGTCTGTGACCACTGAGGAGAGTTAGCACATTCCTGTACTCCTAATTCCAGAGGCAGAGCAAGAAAGTCAGTGTGAAGTGAATTCCCCTAGTACTGATTAGCACTCTCAGCTACCTTCAAACCCCCTACACTGGGAAGCCAAGGCTCTGGCAATGTAAGCTGTCAGGA
This sequence comes from Pterocles gutturalis, assembly GCF_000699245.1. Lineage (NCBI taxonomy): Eukaryota > Metazoa > Chordata > Aves > Pterocliformes > Pteroclidae > Pterocles > Pterocles gutturalis. Next base: position 97,172 of record NW_010127972.1, on the reverse strand, counting down.
TCATATCACTTATCACACACCACATCAAATATCACCATACCACACCATATCATTAGGATAGAAAGATTACCTGACCTTGAGGAAGAAATATAAATCTGGACATCATTCAGACTGTATGTATTTATTTTCTAAACTTATATTTTATGGGGAATCTTAAAAATATAGGCAGTGATATTCCATTTATAGATGGAAAACCTAAAGCACAGGTTAGGACCAGGTGACACAGCAAACTTTCAGAGAAGCTCAATCCTTCTTTTCCTCTTTTTTTTTTTTTTTTTTTTCAAACGGCAATAACACTAAAATATGCTGCCTGCTCTGTGAAGCTGCTGTATTTGGCCTTTCTGATAGCAGGCATGCCACATAGAATCGGACATTTTATATTATGGGCTGTTTAGCTCTTATCTGAAAACTATCAGAAATATTTCTGTTCTTTAGTAACTTCATCTGATTAAGATAATATCTTACAGAGAATTGATTTCAAATTTACAATCTTATTACTAAACTCTAAACCATCAAATACCAGATAAAGAATATTACTTTTCTACTGAGTTAACTTTAAGCATATATTCATGGCTTACTGTTATCTGCTGGACTGGGTCATATCCCACTCACTGATTACTGCCTGACATACAACAGTAAGTCATTACAAATCTTTCACTGAAGTCCTATAAATGATCTTAAATAACTTGCAATTTATTTATTGTGTTGCCTCTGTCCTTGCATAAACAATATGCATAAACAATTTGCATATTCTGTTCCTATGTATGAAACTTGTAAGAAAGTAGATTTTATTTAAACACCAGTCTACCATAAGGATCCAAGCTTATAGACTCAGGTCTTCCAACAAAAAAATCTGGACATAACCATTTTTAAGTATATTGTGTCTGAGGTGTATTCGGAACTCACAAACACAGAGCAGGACACATGTCTCCTCACAGAGTGTATGTACAAATAGATCAAAATAAAATGTGGAAAAAAAAAAAAGGTGATAGCTATGAGGTAAAATTACATCCCAACTTCTACCTACTACTTTTAAATAAAAATTTACGATAATCTCTCATTTTGTAGAAATTACAATGACTGATGTTTCTTACTCCTAGATGAGCAGCTTTGCATCTGGCTGCATTTAATAATATTTTATATACATAGATCCAGCTTCCCAAAGTTCCAGATTGCACAGTATGACTGTCCTGTCCTTATCATTATTTTCCGTTCCACAAGTCTTTATGTCATTGGCCTATTTTATCAGCAGTGACTCAGTGTTTTCTTCCAAATCATTGATGAGAATGTCACCGTGCCTGGTGACTGTCTCTTCCCCATAACCCGCACTGGCATCTTGCACTTAAACAAACAATTACAAACAAACAATTGCTTGAGTAGGTAAGTTGAAAGCTCTTTCTTGTCATTGCATTTGTTTATTGGAACCAGGTTTCATTAGCATTTCTGTAAGACAGAAGACAGCACCAACAGATTTAATGGCTGTCAAAAACATAAAATCCAAAGAAGAAAAAAAAAACCCCTAAGGGATAAAATGATTCAGTGCCTATAAAGGTACCAAATTCTGTTACCCAGCTGGATTTCTTTTACAGAATTCTGTTCTATAAAGCCACTTATAGTGTAATACTGGCGCCACTGGGCGAGACCTCATTATCTGGGAGATAGCTGGACTGTTTTACAAGGAAAAGGGGAGCTTGGGGCCACTGGGTATGTTAGAAGAGTGTTTAATTTGAGAACTGTCAGGTCAAATTGCTTCCACTTCTTATGTTATCCAACTGTGACAAATATTAGTATGTGTTCTAGGAAGAACAACAGGCTAAATTCAGAAAAAAAAGAAAAATTATCTCTCAAGGTTAAGGATTTTATCCAGTATTTGTGTTTAGTAGTTAGACTAGGACAACCTTTCTCATTAAAAGCCAGCACTGAAAGCAAAGCTTGCTTTGCACTGTATGCAATACAGTGTGCTTGCAGGGTTAAGACAAATGGAGGGGAAAAGAAAGGGAATATTCTTGATAGCATTGTAAATATTTATGTTATGTCAAAGTATCCTCAACAGCTTAGTCAGAGATTCATAAAACATAAAGATAGAAAAATCCCATCTTCTGCCAGATTGGGTTTGTCTCAACAGCTTAGTCAGAGATTCATAAAACTTAAAGATAGAAAAATCCCATCTTCTACCAGATTAGGTTTGGCAGAACATGACCAAATAATTTACAGATTATATAAAGAGATTACCTTACTTATCCTTGAAATACAGCAATCTATGGAATGGAAAGAGGAAGCCCTACATACAACACAGTCACTTCGTAAGGAATGAAAAATTCAGTTAAGGGGAAAATCACTGGTTAGCTACTCTGCTCTTCTGTACAAGATTTCTTTTACACTCTGTATTATTTCAGTATATCTCTGCGAATCACAAAGGAGGTAGATTCCATATAAATATAAATACTACAACTGCCACAGTTCAACATACATATTTTATGTGTGCTGCCCGGTATCAGGATCTAGGTTACATATCACAAAATGACAGGTCTAGCAAGAGATCAGGGATGGAAAGTAGCTAGAGAACAAAGAGGCACATATCTTCCACTCCTCTCTACGTGTAAGGAAATGTTGCCACTGCTTGGATAAGTACTAAGAGATCAGGAAAGTACATATGAAGATCTTACTGATCCATGTGGAAAACTGCACAGAGTTCCCGCTGAGTGCATACATTTCCACACATGAACTGGCGGATATCCTGAGCCAGTGAAAGCAGGCATGGGCCAAATAAGGCCGTTTGTTTAGTAGTTCAGGACTGATGGATCTCCCCCTCCCTAGTTCCCTCTCACTACCAAGTGCATTGGGTTTGTTTGGCAAGGCTTTGGTAGTGGGGTGGCTACAAGGGTGGCTCGTGTGAGAAGCTGCGAGAAGCTTTCCCTGTGTCCAACAGAGCCAATGCCAGCCGGCTCCAAGACGGACCCCCTGCTGGGGGGTCAAGGCCATCAGCGATGGTGGCAGCGCCTCTGGGATAACACATTGAAGAAGAGGGAAAAAAACCCCTGGGATGCTTATACACACGCATGCAAGAAGACAAAGATGGGGAAAGGAGAAGGTTATTTTCTATAATCCCCAAAAGAAAAAAAAGTAAAGTGGCGTACAGAAAAGCAACTGTGCTGAGTGACTGGCACAGACATCTCTTCCTGCCGACTCCCTGGGAGGTCTGTATGAAGTAATTTTTGAAAATAGGCACCTTAGTGAAGATAGTTTGTTTGCTTTTGGAGTCTGGGTTACCAGGTAGAGTACAAATTCCTCAGGCTCACATTCCATAAACTGAGCAAGACAGTTAATTAAAAATGTTGAGAGGGAAGGAAAAGGCTTGTAATGTCAAAAATCTGTTTTGGAAAGACCACTTCTGTGAATAAAACTACAACCAAATGTATACCTTTCGTCTTTGCTCATTTGAATCTGTTCAAAAACGATTTCCAAAGTTACTTGGTAAAACAATGAAAGTTCAGTAGTGACCTTTGTTCTCACTCCCTGAAAACTGCTGCTCAGCTTTTGTGAGCAAAACCTCCCAAATAAATGTCGCTCCTGGGGAAGACTAACTCCTAATCCACACAGGAAATTAGTAGGGCAGGTAGCAAGCTGTGGCACGCATTCACAGCACCGACATTGCATGAACACAGCATTAACGTGCACTGAGAACGGTTCTGTGGAGCACTTTCACTTCAGGTTACAGTGTGATGAAAATATGCACGTAAGATTTTAATACCTCATAATTACCAACGTTGTAAATCCACACCCTTGGTTACTGTGTATGTGCTTTCTTGGATAAACAAACCCTAGAAGGAAAGTCCCTGGCTGTAAAATTATAGGCCATTGCAAACAGGTGAGAGTAGAAACAAACTTAGCCATGGTAGTGGCTATAATTTCCATTATGAACAGAATATGGCTTCCTTGGGGTGGCTCTGTCTGCGGTCAGATTGAATAGGCCATTAGCATTCTCTTTTTTTAATTGAAATCACTGAGAAATTGATCAGAATATATAAACGTATGTGCCTTGTATCTGATTCCTCAGAAGAATATGAAATATTTCAAAAAGTTCTGTTTTCTCAATATGATTATCTCCTTGATGGGTTTTCAGTCCTTACTTTTTCATTTGGCATAACTGTGGGATGTTGCCAAAAGGATAAATTTTGACAGCTTTGCCCCTTTATATTTATGAAAACTAGCTATGCAAAACAGGATTTTTTTTTTTGTTTTGTGAAGTATAATGAATATCTAGGAATGCAAATGAGCATGGGGGTACTGTGCCACTGGAGCAGAAAGAACAAGATGTTCTTTCATTCCAAATTGAGAAGAAACTGCCTACCTGGTAATAGAAATCAGCACATAAACAAGTAGCAGTTTCCTATGTGATTACAGAGGCCATAAAATAAGCAAACTGCAAATCTTTATACTTCCAAAACTAAGCTCATGTTGCAGGCGCAACACAACATCTCATTGAAAAGCCATTTAATTTTGTGTTTCTCCTTTCTAGTTCAGGGAGCAATGCACTTACGACATGCCTGTTACCCTTTTAAACCAACCGGTATATTTGAAGAATATCTGTTTCAAATCTTTTTATGAGCATAACACTTCAAACTGCACAGATCTTAGAGAACTGATGACACACATTTCATTGCATCATTTCCATGAAGAAAAACCCCACATTGTTCTAAAGTCTCAAGTTGGATCAGATGACAGTAGCATGTCTGCAACAACAAAGTCATACTCAAGGGAATCATGATGCCACAACAGTCCTGCCAGGCACAAGGAAACAAAACGTAAGGACTGTGGAACAAAAGGCAGTAAAATAAATTAAGACAATCTAGAGTAAGGAGGAAAACAAAGAGGAGCTAGCTGGTTCTGCCAGCAAATAAAAACATCCTATTAAAGTGTTGTTAGATCTTAACTGCACCATCTCTGATTTGTAGGTGGATGTGGTGGTTGCCCTTCAGAAACCTTTAAGGTGAGGGAAACTGCTCTTCAGGATTGATGTGCCAGTTGTGTGGACCACAAGTCTCTAACTTGTACATGTGGTTCCACTCTTCTATTTCATTGTGTAGTGTCCACTGGACAGATGTTGTATTTTCTCATTTAAAAAGCCTTAAAAGCTACATCATCTCAGACTCTATTCTTAATTCTATTACTCTCTCTTTTACATTTAAAAGCTTTGGAAGGCCACCCAACACTTTTGTCAGAGTACATGCAGAGGTCTATATCTTCTTTTCCTCTACACTGATGCAAATAAAAAGTGGTGTTATTGAAGACAGGCATAAATAAGAGGAGAAACAACAGAAATTTCAAATAAAAATGAATGGCATACTTTATTAGGAAAAAGAACTCCAGATCTCAGAATGGATAACCAGGGACTGCATCCAAAAGAAAGAGATGAATAAAAGCCAGCATGAATTTGTTAGGGAGGAATCATGCCAACCCAATTCAATTTACTTGTAGAGCAAAGTAACGAGTCCTGTAGAAAGAGAAATATTTCCAAAAGCTTTTAGCATTCTTTGAAGTGGTATTCTTATGAATAAGTAAAAAGATCCTGAACTACAGAGCTAATACAGGGTGGGTGGAGATGCTGTTCAAAGATTTTCCATAGAATTGTTGTCAATGGTTCATTATCAGAAGGGCAGTTTGCATCAAATAAGCTCCAAGGGAACCAACACTGGCTCTGGTGCTACTCAGTATTTCCAGTGATGTCTTGTATGATGGGACAGAGTGTGTATTTATGAAGATTACATCAAACTGGTGACTGAAGAATGCTGAGAGGACAGAATTAGTATATGACACAAACTTCACATATTGGAGTGAAAGGTCCTGTCCTCCTCTGTGATTCAGTAGGGAACAGTGAAAGACAGTTTATTTATTTAGAGATTTTTAGCCTGAAAATATGATGGAGAAATGAGAGAGCTCTGGGATCATGAAGAGAACACAAGTTATGCTTGAATTTAAAATCTGTATCACAGTATTCATGAGATATATAAAAAAAAATCTTTGAACTTGACACTGATTAGACATCCACTACATCACTATGATCAGCTTGGGTTTTGCATTTCAGGAAGAACTTGGAACACTTGGAAAAAGTCCAGAGGAAATAAGCAGAAATTACAAGAAGTCTAGAAGACATGGCCCACAAGGAATGAATGAATGAATAAATGAATGAATGAAAGTACTGTAAAATGGAAGAGAGTAGTTCTCTTTCTTGACATGTATGTTAGATAAGACAAAGGAAAAAAAAGATTGAATTGGATCAAGGAAGATTTATGAAAATTTTCGTATTGTAAAAAGTCCTGCAATGGCAAGATTGGTTCTGGAGGTTTTGGAATATCTCCACCAAAAAACTAAGAAAGAACTAGACAACTCTGCCAGGAATGACAAATACAGCTGGTACATCCTTGGGGGTAAAAGGGAATGGACTAAATGATCTCTTGAAGTTGCTTCCAGCTGTGTGATTCTCTGATTTCATGGGACATTCCTTTATACCACTGAGTTTAACTTTTTTACCGTTCAGAGCAGTTGTCTCAGGAATTACATAATTTCCCTTTTTTATTTACTTTTGTAATAGCCCATTCACTTAATATTTGGTATAAATATTGTAACATTGCACACTCCTACTTGAGAGTTTTTTGCTTTTATTTAAACTTTTCCCTATGTAAAATACCCTTTTCAAGAAAGCATGGCAACAATAATAAATGACCCACAGCAAGAGAAGAACTGGAATAGGAATCGTGTAACAGGAGGAATTCTCCTGTTTCATATACATTCAATTAATTTATTTCCAACAAGAGAACTCCATTTCTCTCACACCAGTGCAAACCCTGAGCCTGTCCCTACAGCTGTGGTTCAGGAAACACTCTTACAGTACAGACTCAAATAAATACTTCACAATTTCCTACTGACACTTCCTCTACAGCTAAAGTGGTTCCTCTGCCAAATGGGTAAAGTCACAGAGTTCAGATTAAATTTCACTATATCCATCAGCAACAAAATGTGGAGTTTCAACATTGCGGGGTGTTTATGGAAACCGAAAAAAATCTTCCTGAAACATAGTGGCTGCAAGCTTAACAGGTGAGAGCACTTTTCTAAATCCAAGGCCGTGCCCACTGCTGATTCACCCATAGCTATTACCATTTCTTTCTAGCCTGTATAGGATTAATAACGCAACATTCAGCTCTTGCCAAATGTTCTTAGCATTTAGCTCTGCACCTCACTTCTGAGGTGCTTCCTGCTCCCTCTTTTCACCATGCAAGTCTCAGGCCCAAAAACTGTTGATTAGCACTCTCAAAACTTAGATCACACAGGGGCTGAGTTTTGTAACATTTGTGCACAGCATAGTTTTTGCCACGTCTTAAAGACATTGCAACTTGATTCTTTTAACGACACAACACTGCTTACTGAAAGAGAAAGTCCTCAGAACTTGCTCTTCTACAGTTGTAACATCTTCAGGTCAGGGAAAGTGCTTTACTAATATTTATGAATGAAGACTCATAACGCTTTTGCATTTTCCCCATGCACAGATCACTGAGAAGAGAAAAAAAACTAAGAGAAGAGGTAAGTGATTTTTCAGAGTTACAGAATGACCCTATGGGAACACTTAGTTTTAACTGCTCTTTGCCCAGACTCTGCCATTACTGCTGCAGCTCTCGCTAAACATATCCCTGGGATTCTCAAAATATTTTTAGCCTGTAAATCCTTTTACATTTACCACTTTTTATGCAGGGGTCATTCCCTTTCACTGAAATGCCACATATGCTTGTTTGTCTGGGTCATTTTATGTCAGTCTGTTCCTTCTTTATTGGAGTAAGTTTTCCAGGAGAAACCTTGAACAGTCCCCACTCCATAATATCTCTTCATAAGGAGCTAGAAGTACTGGTACTGGTTTTCTGTTGTCTTTCTGGACAAGTTCTTTCCTTCCACCTCCAGTTTGGTTTCTTGCTTATTTAAAAAACACACAGATAAAATACAGCTTTTATTACAATGATGCCAACATTTGCAAAAGAAATTTTAAATTTGTAACCCCTTATCGCATATCTCAACAAGGTTAAGAACTCATCAGCAGGTTCCTGTTGAAGTTCCATTTGGAGACTATAGAATAAGTTTGGGATTTCACTTGGTAGAGGAGAGACTTGGATGTCAGTCCTTCCCATGCAGGCCTAATGTTAAATAGGCACTTTAATATAAAATATGGTAGCGGTCTTATACAGCCTGCCTCTACTGGACTAAAACATTCAGAAGAAAATGTGCAGATCACATAGAAGCTCAGATAATTTGGTGTCAAGACAAAGACATTTACAGGCCTGTTTTGAAATGGAATGTTAATGTACAAAATATCAGATAAAGATTTGGGTGCTTTTAGAGCATGGTAGCAGAAAAGCAGACGTATTTTAGTGTATTTTAGGACTTGATGCCCTAAAGGGGAACTGGACAGATCTCAGGTGCACAGGTCCTTCTCTATATCTGCCCTAAAATCCTCTCCTTGCAGGAACAACTCATTTTGTGCTTCTACACAAAGAACCTCTCAATTCAGAAATTGGGTAATCTCAAAAACAGATGAAATGAACACATGAGGAGTGAGAAATTGGTGCCTATTCTGGAAAATGAACTCAGACAGAGAAGCAATGAAGATGTTTGTCTGTTTCCTCTATCAGGAGATGTTCTGTAAGCCTGTCATTTGCTGTCCACAGGGAGAAAGATTGAGATCTCTGTGTAAGCTTAGATCTTGTGATTTTCATCAACTAAATCTGTGGTGCTTCTCTGATGCATTTAAGAGTGAAAGACAGCTTTGGTATATTTTTAAAAATCAGTGAAGCGGTAAGTTCAAAGAAGCTTCTGACCACGCTGTGCTTTAGAACATTTAAGAAAGCCTAATAGATGGCTGAGTCATTATCCTGATATTTATAACATTAAAAATAATAACATCCTGAGGGATGAGGGAAGATAGATAGAGAGCATGTACAGTCATCCTCTAACCAGCACAGCTTCAGCAGAGGAAGATGCTGTTAAAATAATCTTCCTGATTACATTCAAGTAAGGACAAACTGCAGAACACATCGCGTACTTAGCCTTTTGGGAAACTGCTGATAAATTTCACATGACAGGCCCCTAATAAAATGTTAGCAAAAGAATCCAAAATAACATAAAGACTTGAAATGAAAATCCCAATTATGCACCAACATCTAGTCAATGCTGAGATCTTGGAATTATCAGATTTACTAAGGACTAAGAAAAAGCAAGTAAACAGCAGCAAGGGGAAAACCTGTGCAGGTTTATGTAGATAGCCTGTGGTAATGGAGTTTTTCATGTATCTGTATCAAATGGTTTCTCAGAGCAGTCAGTCTTGTCCTACTCATTCCTCATACTCAATTTTATATTTAATTATCTCCTAACTGGACAGTAAAATTCTTTGTAAATGTCTTTCTCTTTGAAGTCTCTACACCATGTAACATAACTGATCCTGATCTGTAGCTAGAGCTCCTAGGGGCTAGTAATGCAAATTTGTAATAATACAAGACTATCTCAATCAGATTTAGGAAACGTATGTTATTTCAATATCCAATAGTTTCCATCCCTGAAGCTGTTTTGAGACTCTCATAAAAATCCTGCAGGTGCTTTTCCTTTTAATTATATCCAATTGCCTAACTAGTAACTCATTAGCCGCATACCTGCCATGTCTGTGCTCAGAGACTGCTGTTCTGTTCTTGACCCTTTTCCTTTAAAACACAAGGATTTTAAAAGAAATACTAGTACCACTACAGTTTCCCAGGCATTGTGCGAGGCACTGTGGCAGCAGTCCCAAGAATTCCTGCCACACGGCTCTGTTCTTTCACTGTGTCTGTGCGGATCTGCTCCTGCCAGTATCACACACAAGGACTCAGTATGTTAAGTGCACTAACTTGGAAAGGAGAGTGCAGCCAAAAGTTCTTGAAAATCCTCTGTGCCAAGCATTTTACTTCATATCCCATTTCGAGAATGTTGAATTTAATTTATCTGTCACTGTGCTAATTCCTTCCTGCATAATAGCTATTCAAGATAGAGGCAAGGAATCAACTCTCATCTTTGTTGGTGATGAATGGAAGAATACATTCAGGGCCGGCTCTGTTTATATGATAACAAAGGTTGCATAAACCAGATGCCTGTGCACATGCACAGCGGGCTGAGCCATCCTCAGAGCAGTGTGGGAGCAGAACTGTTGGTGATGCTGAAGTTCTCAGAAAGGATAAGGATAAGGACTGGAGCTAGAATGTGTCGCTGGTGTTATCTTTGTTCTGCTTCCCCAGGGTAGCCAGGTATTGACATGTTTTAAACACCTTTCCACTGCAGGATGTAGAGATTCAGGATAATGACATCAGAGTCAAAGCAAAGAGGAGAAGAACAGGAATCTTCATGTTTTTAAAAGCTGATTTTTGATTGCAGATAGAGGAAGTGTTAACATGATTAAGCTGAAGAGAAGTGCTCTATTTTCTTTGCTGCTTGTTCTACGCAACAGGAGATAGCTTCACCATTACTGATGGTTCTATTTGAGAGCTATGGTCTGACCCACTATCATGGGTAAAAAAGCACAGTCCAGCCTCCAACTAGACAGAAAAATACAGGAGCCCTCCAGTGGCCAGAACTGCTTTAAACCATGACACAGTTACTGTTCCCTTTGTCTATCTCTCTCTTTTAGAACTTCAATGGAAACATGCACTATTTTTACTCATTTTGACACTGTTGATGGATGGAGTCCCTGGCAGGTATCAAAAGGCTGCTATTTTATTGGGACTTCTCCTTGGCTTTGAAACTCTCTTGTCCTGCTTTCAAATACCCCAAATCTTTTTCCTAACTGTGCATACTGGAATGTATTGCTTTAGCTGTCTTTTTGGCAAATGAGAAAAGGGAATTATTCTCTGATTGTTTAATTTTTTTTTTTAAAAAGTAAATGACACTGTCAGAAACCTTTAGTATGTTTAGTAGAATTTTAAGTTTGCAAACTAAGTATTGCATGGAGTTACCATGTACCCTTACAGTCACCAAACTGCTCTCTGGTGACAGGATTTACTGTGTACTCCCTTTTTCATTTCAATTCTGCTTCCACTGTAATGCAAAAAATACTTTTACTCCATAGGTTAAAGGAACAGGTCTATAAAGAAGACTGAATGCTTCATGGTGGACAAAAAGACCTCTGTGGTACTCAGGGGTCATCATCCCACTGGCCTTTAATAACACACAAGTACTACCTTGAAGAGAATTAATGGTCTCTTTTGACATCCTATTGTACCTTGAATTGTGCTTTCCTCTGCAATACCCTGAGTCATTTCAGCAGGTTACTTATAAAGCAAGGCCCTACCCTTTACAAGACTATACTAGCTGAGAAAACACACCCATAGCATGGAGATGAAAGAATCGAGCTTCATCAGATCTTATCAAGACACAGTATAAACTTAGGCATGATGAAATGAACGGGGAGCTGTCACTTCTTTCAATAAAAGTGAAACTGGTTCCCCTTTCTAGAGCTTCAAGGAAGAAAAAATAGCTGCACTAAGAGAAAGCAAATCTTGTTCCTCTCAAACAGCTCTTTACTTAATGTTATTTTTGGCAGTTGCAAGCCTAATAATGAAGGACATAACTGCTGCCCAGGGTTTTGGTATGACAGTGACCAAACTCTAAAGTTCCTGCATTTCATTTACAAAGACATGAAAGTCAAAAGCAAAGTGTTGTATTTCAGACAACCTTCAACTGGTAACAATTTACTTATATATTTTTGTAGGACTTCTATAAAAGCAGAAGATAATATTATGTTATTTTTACCACATTTTGCTGCTATATTACTTAAAAAAAAAAACAAACCCCAAAGCGCCTCACAAATAGATTACAGATTATATAGGTAAGAGATCTGTATTCTTACCAGACCCATACCTCAGTGGTTAACTCTTCCAGAGCAACTGACTGACTTCGACAACTATATGTGACCGTAAAGATTCATTATAACTTTTCACCTAACTACACATTACAAATGTGTAACTGACCTCCCTGTGATACCCTTAAATCTCTTCAGCAGACTTTGGGCCAGGTTCTCAGCCGATACCGATTTTTCAATGCTTTAAGAAGCTGTAGACCAAAATTGATGTCTCCTGTTTAACAAACAGGAGACGAAGAACAACATACTGTTCCCTAGATAAACATCAGACTGCATCAAATTCTACTCCTGTTTATGCTTCTTTGACTCCACTGAGCTCAGATGGGGTTTATGGGGCTTCACCACATATGCTCAGTGTCAAATTCCACCCACAGCTAAGAGTTACCCTAACAATTCAACAGAGGCTTTGAACTTACAGTCTGTAACATTTGCGTGAGTCTTGTTTGACAGTATGCTTTCTGTTACCCAGCCAGCCCAGTAATCGACTGAGAGAGCCAAGGAAAATTAGTCAAGTGATGGATTTTCCTTCACCTACATACAGTCACCCAAAGGAGTTAATGTCAGTATTCTGGAAGAAGAGTTTTAGTAATTACAGTTGCTAGGTAAACACAGAATATAAAAATTTTCAATCCAGAAAACTATTTCCATGCTTTTTATACAAATACCATTTACCAGTTTCTTTTAGCTGAGAAAGACTAATGGATCACTTACATTCTCCTCACTTCAAATCTTATTTCAGCCTCATAAAAATCACTGATTTTACACTGAGATTGAATTTGGCCTTTCATAATTTGAGACTACAAAGGAAGGCTAGAGAGATATAAAAGGTATTTTTCCTGACAACAATCCACATCTTCTGGTCTCTTTTTCTTGTTAATTAGTATTTTATGAGATACTAATTTTTTATTCTTCATTCAAATTACATATTGATATAACTACAAAGACTTGGAACAACTGTCCTTGCTATAAAATGACTGATTTTTTTTTTTAATTTTTAAGTCGTCATTTCCTGAAACCAAGGAAATATTATTTCTATTTCAATAATATATCTTTTAGCTCTGCAGAATAATATGACTATTTATAAATAAGCTATCACTCTGTTCTACTTTATAGCATGCAAAGATTAGCTTTTTCCAGAGATTACTTGCTACAAAGTTAATATACTGGTGCCCTGCTGATAAGTCCATTATTTCTTTATAATAACTGCAAATAAAGCCTGTTCCCCCCCAGATGCCTTTGACAGGCTCTTGAAAATATCCTTCACACAGTCACTGCCAGTGAGTCACCTATAGTATTGCACTAACTATATTTGAAACATCTGAACTTTTAAAACTATTCCCAGAATCTCAGATAATCTCTGCTCTTCACAGCCTGTAGACTAGGAACAAAAATTTGATGGAGGGTTAACAAACCCGGCCAGCTGTCACCCAACAACAGGAAGTGACTTTCAAAGGTGTGTGGCCCTTTCCAAGAGAGCCTCTTCCAACAATCACATCTTAAATTAAATATCGCTGTTGATCACAACTGTGACAGCAGTTCATGCTACGTATCACTAGTCTGTAACCCTGGGTAATGGTTGGTTCTTCTCCAGAGTTATGGACTCCAGCATGGACCTGAGGAATTCTCTTCCATCGTCCCAGGTGCAATCGGGAAAGAGACAGACAAAGTTTGCCAAGAGTCCAAAAAATGTCAAGACAGCAAGTACTGCAGGTGGCTCTTGACAGCAATTCAGCAGGGGCATCTCTGTTTGATACAGGACCAGATCTGCTACATCTGGAATTTGTCAGCAGACAACAGATATTTTCTGAAAGAAAAGCAGGATATATCTTTTTAAAGGTACAATAAGAAATAATTTTATTTCATTTAATCAAGGGCTGCAAAAGCATTAAGCTTATTGTTTCTACCACTGCTGACATAGGGGGTGTCCAGTCTTCTAGGCCAGCTGTCTCTGGGCTAAGAGACATTACTGGAGTTCATTAGCTGGAGTATTCTATATTATGAACTCTGAACTCATGCCTTGGAAAGGCCAGGTAGAATACTGAAGGAAAGCTGCTATCTGCTGGCACTGAGATTTTCCATACATGGTAAAAATCACTCTGCAACCATAGCTGCTGCAGAATCATTTCTGAGATATGATCTACATCCTTCAGAATAACTTCAACTGGAACTCATACAGAAATAGAGATGCGAATGTAAGGATGACAGCAAAAGCAATAGATCAGTGATTCTGACAATGCTAAAGCATACACTTGTTAAAGAGGCTGATCTCTCACTCTCAATTCCCTTATAACTAGCTCTACCATACAGTGCCTGAAAGCCTGAAGTGTCTGTTATGATGCTTGTGGGTTGAAAAGATCGTGTAATTTTGGCTTGGAAAACTAGCACTCTGGAGCATGCCATAGGTTCGCTGCATATGCCAGTGGCCAGTGTGGGGCTTTTTGTGCCAAGGGAGTAATCTAAAATGCAGTTCCCATTGCAAACCATTGAGCTGACTGGATAATCTAAATTCCCAGCAGTAGCAGTAAGCGAACCAAAGAGACTGCTGAAGTGACATAGCCCATGCATAGCTTGTGATTTGGCTGCACCATCCTGGACAAGCCTGTACCATTCTGCAAGAGAAAGGTTGGACTGCTGGGGCCTGCTGTCATCCATGGCTCCGGGATTCCTCCCATCTGATGGCTCTCAAGAGTACAAAACATGTAGCTGACAGAGCTCTGATGTATGAAGGTGTTAGCAGAACCAGTAATTTAGCCATCCTAGATACAGGAGTCTTCATTTAAAAGACAGCCATTAACCACATCTCCCCATGACATCAGCTATCCCTGAGGTTTCTCAGTACCTCCAAAAATGTAATTTCTGGTTTCCAGTTCTTTGAGTAGTGTCCATATGATGAGAGAGAGGGCGAGGGTGTAAGTAAATGCAGTGATTTTTCACTTTTTTAACATGAAAAAGCATTGCATGCCAAGAAATGTCCTCCTCCTATTTGCTCAGACAAGTTGCTAATGTCGATATCGCAAGATTGAAGAGATAAAATAATCTCCTTTATGTGTGCACATGTGGGAAGGAAAAGGGCTAGCATAATGTAAATCTTGACTCTGTTGAAAACATAGCCCGATGGGAATAACTTCCTACCATGCTCAGCTGCAGTGAGCAAGCCCTGCTTGAGAGAAGAAACAGGAGAATCTTTATGAATGCCACCTCTTCCCCTCCGTGCTTTTTGATATTTAGCAAGTCCTTCCCCACATTCTTATTGGTTTAGTTGGAGTGATCTGTCCTCCAAAGGGGTGGGAAAGGACAACTCTTTATTTTAAACATATGGTGAAAACGCTGAATATAACGTTGGGAATGTGCAGCTGGAAACCGGATAGCAAAAGGGATATGAATTTAAAAAAAATACAATTAAATCATAGCTCAAAAAGGGGAGAGGGCAAGCAATAAGGGAAATCATTGCAGCTGGAATAGGTCAGGAAGACAGAAGGGATTTGCTCATTCAGTTTATTTATTATTCCAAAATAAACTGAAAACAAGACTCAGAAGTGCAAATTTGTATCTGAGAAGCGGAAGGGTGGGCAATGGTTGAACAGAACATTTCTAAAAGATTAGTCACTTTAACGTGGCCATATATATCTTAAAAAAAAGTACCAGATTCTCAGTGGGTGTAAAAGACAGTAGTTCTTAGAATTAAATTATTTATACTAGCAGAGAATCTAGCTAATGTTTCTACTCCTGCCAAACACCAAAGTATAGAAACTTCACAAAAACACGCACACAGAGGAGCAAAGTGGGGAAGAGCAGACCTTGCAAAAAGTGCCTCTCTTACTGCTAAAAATACACATTATGGTTTTCTTTTTAGTTTTTAAAAGATTTTGCTCTAGAGGTCTACTTTCCCCAAGCTGTGCAGCTAATTTTAGTGGCTCCCACATGTCACAATACTAAACATTTGTGCCAGTCTGCCCAGTGTTATTAGGGGGTATGTTTGTTTGTTTTCAAAGCAGTCACCAAGGTGAAACCTATCCTGCACTATTCAGCAGTATTGAGAAAAGAAAACCAGTTCCGATACTCGTATATGTACCTGGTTCAACTTTTGGAGAGTAGCCACCTTAGCCAGCTCCTATTAAGGATGTCTCTGTGAGTACTGTATGTGTATTTTCCACTGCAAAGTGGAGACACCCTCCCAGTAACCCCAGCTATGCTTGTCCATCCCATATTGGCAGGCCACAGGTCCTTCTGCGGTAGTTCTGGCCTTTTCTGTTTTGTGACCTCCCCCTTCTTGAAATGCGCTGCTATAAATTATCATGAGAAAAAAGACCTATGTCTAGGTTGTACTAAATGCAAAAAAATAAAAAAAAGCCCCACAAATGCAATTACCTCTTTAATTTTCTCTGACAGTGACCACGTTAAATAACTCCGAGGAAGGGCTGAAGTTCAGACTGACAAGCCATCATTAATGCAGAGCTGTGCTGAGGCCCTGTAGAAGGGGTAAGATGTTCTTTTAAAATGCTTTGGTATGCCAAGAAGTTTCTAGACATTTTACAAACCAGATGTCATAACTTTAGGTTAGAAGAGATGACTTGCTTAACAATTGAAAGGAGGACAAAGCAAAGGAGGCTAATATTTTGGTACACAGGAGAAAGGGTAGCAATTTCCTTAGGATCACAGGACATGGTGTTCCACAGAAAAAGCCTGAAATATCCGAGGTAACAACTGCTGCGATAGTTGATGCTGCTGTTACACTCCTAAGGTGTGCAGCGTGAACCTAGCCCCAGCTTTGCCCTTCACAAACCTCATTGTGCTCCCTTCTGCTAATAATTCTCTGATCTGCTGTGGGCTCAGGATGTGGTGCACATACCAGACAACTTCCATTAGAATTAAGAGGCAGCATCATATTTTGTTAAAAGTAAAAGGATTCAGCTTCGAATGTTTTCCAGCAACCACTTTTTTTGTCTTCTTTTGGGAAAAAGAACATCAAGAGGCATAACTGGTGGGCAATGTTTTGGCATATTCTTATCTTTAAAAATTCAAATTCCTACTTTTAACGTTCCTGTTTAAAGATATATGTGAAACTCTAAATACAATTCATTTGTCTAGCACTTTCTCTGACTTATTTAGCAACAACTCCAGCTGACAGCTTGCTTTAAATACAATTAACCAACCCATTCTGGTATGAATTTTCTTCTCTTCCATTTTTGGCATGACTCCATCTTTTTCCTCAGTGTTTTTTAAACAGAACTTTAAAAGGTAAGGTAGACATGTTATGCTTCATACATACAAGCTGTAACTAAAGTCTGACCTCTTATTCTTTTTTGTGTCTTCCGAGATGGATAGTAGCAAGGGAATTTTTAAATAAATGGAACATCAGAGTGAACTTACAGCACAGGCATAAAAACCAGAAAGGAGGTAGGCTCTTCTTTATGACAGCAGTCATACTCACTAAAATTTGCTGTAACAAGGCAAGGGGTTTATTTTTCTAATAAAAACATGGCATTTTGATCAAATGCAAAACCATAATTTTTTTTTTTTTTTTAATGACACAGCAGTACAAAACTGGAATTCTGCAAACATTCATTCCCCAGATTAGTCTGTGATATTTCACACCTCACTCCAGAGAGGTCTGAAGCTACTGATTTTGGTGTCAATTAGCAGGCCAACAGTCTTTACCCTTACAAGTTCACTAGATCAGATGGGCTGTCTCCAGGGCTGCTGAGAGAGCTGGCCAACGTCCTTCTGAGGCTGTTCTCTGTCATCCTTAGAGTGTCACAAAGATCAGGAAAGAACCCTGACAGCTGCAGTGAATTCAGCAGAGGGCCATCAGAATGGTGGGGGGATAAAGCACTTGTCCTGTGAGGAAAGGTTAAGGGAATGGGACACTTGTTTAGCCAGGAGAAGAGATGGCTTTAGAGAGACCTAATAGCAGCCTGCCACTACACATGAAGAGGTCATTAAGACAAAGACAGGTTCTTCACAGAATGCACTGTGGAAGGATGAGGGACAATGGGCACAAACTGAAACCAGAGAGATTCAGACTGGCTATAAGGAGTAACTCTCACTCTGAGGATGGCCAAGTACTGGAATATGTTGTGCAGAGAGGTTGGGCAGTCTCTGTCTTTAGAGGTTTTCAAGAACTGACTGGATGAAGCCCTGAACAGCCTAGTTGGACCACACAGGTGACCCTGCTTTGAGCAGGACACTGGACTACACGATCTCCAGAGGTCTCTTCCAATCTGAACTATCATGTTATCTTATGACTCTACAATGAAACCACTTGCACATCACATGGTTTTCCTCATAGTCCTTTGATCTCCAGGTTCTCCACACCTAAGATTTCTAAATGCCTTAGTTTTCTAAATTATAGAAAAATTTATACAGGTGGTGTTTTCAGTTTTAAGTATTTAACTTGCAAAGTGCAGTTTTGCACATCTGAGCTACTATTCTAGCCTTGAACCATGACAAATTAAATGAGTGTAAGAAAGAAGAAGTAGCAGAATGATAATTCAAAACTCACTAATTGCTCAACAAGGCATATCCTATTCTTCATGTAGTTGACTTGGGGAAATTTTTTGGTTGGTTGATTTGGTCTGGTGGTTGTGGATTTTTATCGTTCTCTTCCCCTCCTCACATTTCTTGTTTAGTGTGCTACCTGACATCTTAGTTAACAGTAACAGGATGGAATCCTGGAGATTAAAGCCATAGTACTAAGTAACAGAGAGAACATATATAATTATCAGAAAGTATTCTGCTATTTCCCTGAATTAATATTCCTTGGATAAGTAACTTTCCTTATAGGAAAAAAAAGTTAAATCATTGTAAAGGACAATCTACATTTTGCAGTGATATGAAGTATTCTTTTTATAGGACATGGAACTTTTGTGCCAATATCTACCAAATAATGCATCACATGCTGCATCATGACCCAAGCTAACTTCCCACTTACAGCCATGCAACAATCAACCCAAACCCTTGCCAAGAATAAGGAATTAAATATAATTTTCAAATAAATATATGCTCAAATAAAAATGTGAGATTATGAACCTGCTTGAAAATCTGCACTACAACCTGAGAGAAAGAATTCTTCTAAACAACTCTTACATGATATTTGGACAGCTGTTTAATAACAACATAAAAATCCCACTAGTCAAGTGATATTATAGTTTCTACTTGTGCTTCCAGCTGGCTAACGCCTGGTCTAAGGAGAATAGATACAAGAGCCAAAGACACACATTGCTCTGTGCAAGAATAAGAAAAAGGAAAGGCTGAAAGGCAAATCATCTCTTCTGCTTCTAGGTGCCTTGGGGGGGAATTCACACAAAGACTGACCATAACTGGCCCGGAATTCTGTAAAGAAATGTAGACACAGATGTCATACTTCTGCGCATGTGGTCCAAGACCACTGCAATTTCTTCATGGCTTTTAGGTCTTACACACTGATGGATGGCCAGCCTCCCACTGGGGATGAGGCCCTTCATCAGAAGGATTTTGGCTTCTCAGTGGAAAACCAAGCTATGCAACCTTGCCAGGCCTCCACACAGAGACTTTGACCTCCTCATAGAGGAATCTGGATCCTGAGCATATAATACGAAAATGTTGTGATACATAAAAGTTCATTCATATTTACATATACATAATGGAAAAATACATGTCATAGGGCTGGGTTAAACCATCTGAAAAGGAAAGTGCAATTCACACAGCTTATTGGAAAATTAGTATTAGAAACATATTTTATTTGAATATGCAGATCTACTGAAGTCAAAACTTCATGAAAACACATGGATTTAATCTTCTTTTTGTTTCAAAAGAAAGCAGAAAGAAGTTGAAATGTATACCACTGTAAGAACAAAACATTTTTATGTTTAAAATACTAAACATTTTTTTCTTCACGAAGAATTCCGAAATGCTAACATTTTTTTTCCCCACTCTCTAATGTAGCCAGACTTCAAAATTTCTAAATCTCCCACTAATAGAAACTCCATCTTTGCACAGTTCCAAAATATAGGTTGCCAGTACCTTACGTGTTTTATGGTCCATGTCCTGCAACTGTAATGGAGGAGAAACCACACAGGCTGTAAGAATGCCTCATGCCTTATTTCTTGGCCTAGTCCTGTAGCACATACTGGCTTTAATTTCTAATAATAGTGCTAACCATATGACAGAATTCAATATCAGTTCTATCCCTCAGCTTCTTTTATACATAATCCTTGCAATATTGAGGAGGCACAGAGATAATGAACAGAAGCAGCACAGGCCACCACCTTTATTTGACTCAACTAGACTATGCGTATATTTTAATGGCATGTGTTAGCAGTAATGGTATATTAAACTTCAACATTATTTTGTCCTAATCATGAATAAATGTTTTGTAGAGATTAAGCATGTCTAGTAGCTGATATCTCAGTATAGGAGCTCTGCACATGAAATTTTTTCTTTCCCCTTTGCTCGCCGTACTGATTTATTCAGAATTCAGTCTGAATGCATTTGCCTGACATGGAGTCTCTGCACAGTGCCTTCACCTGTAATCAATGTTCTACAGAACCAGCTTGCCTGTCTTGTCACTGCCTAGAAAGGGGCTTCTGGTAAAATGAGAAAACACGTCAAACAAGCATTTAATATAAATCAGGTGTGATTTTTTGCTTCATATGGAAGGCTTCTCATTGATTTGAATGTGTGTCACACCAGGCCCTTGAAATATTTTGCTTCAGAAGCCACGTACCTGGGTATGATTCACTTAAACGTACTGCATGAACTGTAATGGCACTTCTCTGAAATAGTCGCCCCAGGTCGAGGTGAAGTCATTATATGCAATGCATTCTTATCATAATTGACTGTGTGCCTATATTGCCAGTTTAATAGTTTGTATATAATTATTTCTGTTCATTTTTAAGCAAACTCTAACTTTTTGAAGGAGCAATTATTAGATTCATCACAGTTTAGAAAAAACTCATGGTTCTTTTTGTAATTTCCCTAACTAACTAAACTATTTCTAAGTATCTACATTTGAAAGTCTGGTTTTGCATATTTGGTTCAAGGGAGCTTAGACTAGTTTTAGTGCCAATAAAACTTAACAGGACTGCAAGCTCAGTGCACCCACAGGGAATCACATTGATCTGAGGATATTAATACATGCCTAATTTTTACAATAAATACAATGTTTTTTAGGAAAGACACTGAGAAATACTCCAAGTTGGGATGCAGACAGAATATACATCCTTATTAGCAGTCAGTCTGGTCATTTAGATATAGGCACAGGACAATTTACTACAACTTCAAAAGTTACTCCTGAATTTAGTTCATTCTATTAATATACAAGGGCTTGTATAGTAGCTATATGATTACTTTATCCTAATTCACTTTACCCTGTTAGCAACACCACCTTGCAAGATGAAGAAAGAAACTAAAACTTGGTTTCATTTCCTTTGTGAAGAAAAACTATTCTCTTTTTTTTTTTTTCCTGTGAAGTGGGCTCTGTGAGTATCCTTGGTTTGCACAGATCTCTGTCACTCTGCTGTTACACAATCGATGTTTGTGAAGTTTGTCATTGGACTTTAAAAAAGGATTACTCCCACGGAGATACATGACAGCTAGTCTAGACTAACAGAAATAATGACTGCAGACAAACAAGAAGGGAAACCATGAATAAAATAAAGATTTAGATGGGAAGAATCCTACCAGTTAACCTCTTTTTGCCGCCCAGAACACTCTGTGCTACAGAACAAAAATGTGGTTCTATGCACAGAGTCATTTGTATTAAGAATGCTTTTTAGGCCTTTAAAAAGGAGGGCAAGAGAGGGAGTCTTTTTATCTGAAAGCAGAGGACAGTTATAAAATATGCAGAGACAGACTGACCCACACATACAAGCTATGCTTTATCATGATGATAGAAATAGAAGAAAAAAATATCTAGAATGTATCAATGAACACAACAAGAAGCAAAGGGGTAGCTGAAACAAGATTGTTACTGAGATAATACCTAAGAGTCATCATAGATTTCACAGTGAGTGTCCTACGTGACTTTGGCATAAGCACCGTAAAGTACACATAAATTCTGGATTTATGGGAGGCCAAATAAACAATCAGGGCAGTATAAAAAGACAAGGTTGATTGTGTCATTTTCTCTCTTTGGTAACTCTAGCAAAAAACCTAACAACGTTAAAGATGACATAGCAGTAACAAAATAAGAAAGCACACAGAATAAAAACCTTTCATAGTGAAGAAAGGCAAAAAACTACCCATAGATTTGGTTTTGGATTATAGAAGGAAGATGAAGGACACAACTAATTTGTTTGCTCTGCAGTTCATACACAAATTTGAAAGCGTCTGCTAATTCATATAAGCTGGGTGGCTGAATACAGTGCACCTGAAACGTTATGCAATAGAGGTCTATACCTCTCCATTCTTTTGATTTAGGCATTTGGCAGAAGCTCTCAGGCTTAAAAGCATCTGCAAAGCACACAAACACACCTGGTGTTCCAGCAACACAGGTCTATTCTGAACAATTTTCCACTCTAGTTTTCTAGTCTCAGCCTGCCAGTTTCTGTTCCAGTATCTTTGTTCCCATAGCACAGAGGAATAGGCAAAAGGAACCAAATTTCACAAGTCACAACTGGTCTTCCATACAGAGTGGAGTTCTGAAGAAGCACAACAGCTGCCTGGCCCAAAAGCTGTGGGTGTAGGTTTTGATGCACCATCAAAATTGTCCCTCTCTTCCAGTTTTTAAAAACATAATTTGTTTGGTTTTTTTTTGAGTGTGGTTTTTGCTATGCTGGTGCAAAAGAAAGCAAAAAGAATACCATTATTATGAGCACTTTGCTGATAAATTGTTCTTAAACAAGTTAAATGCTATAATGACAGACTCTTCAGATGATAAAGTGGGAAATAAAAAGCTACTTGTAAAGGCAGCCTTATTCAGAAAGCTCATTTGTTCGAAAGAATACCATTATTATGAGCACTTTGCTGATAAATTGTTCTTAAACAAGTTAAATGCTATAATGACAGACTCTTCAGATGATAAAGTGGGAAATAAAAAAACTACTTGTAAAGGTAGCCTTATTCAGAAAGCTCATTTGTTCGCCTGCAAATCCTTTGACACATATGGTTATGAACTGGTGGGGGAAAATGAATCAGTCTCATAAGGAACTGTAGCAATTTGCTGAAGACCAAGAGAAAAATGTAGCTACAGGATAACAACATAGACTGAGAGTCTTATGGTTCTCCAACTTTAGTGTAAGTAATGGCTATGAAACTGCTTTGTCAGGGACCATGACTGGCCAGGAACTCACATTTATTGAAAAGGAGACATCACAATTCCTCCACAACTTTCCCTCCTGCACTCTGGGTTGTTCATAGCATCAGCATCATCTCTTTGTCCAGCTGACACCTGTGGAAAATGCAACCCTGATTTTTGGCCTGTGGTTTTATTGCCATCACATTTCAAATAAAACTCAGCAGTCAAAACATGACACTTTCCTGGTAATTTTCAGACACAAATCAGGCAGCAAATAAATTTTTAAGAGATATCAAGAGTACAATTTTTTCTGTTTGCAGTTTATTCACCAAATGTTTCTGGTATTAAGGTAGCAGCTTTGTACTTTTGATAAACACATTGTGCTAAAAAACAAGAATATCTGTGAAGGTAGAGAAGTACAAAAAAAAAAGGGAACGCACTCTGAAAAGACTGATACTGAACTATTGATGACGAAATAAGGAATAGAAAGTGCAAATCAGGGAACGTGCTTGGATGTAATTCAAGAGAAACATGGTGCCTGTATAGTACTCCCTAATTTCTAGTTCTCCTAACAGTAAGATATGCTGAGCTATTCTTTTTAAATGGTAGCAAGGATGAAAAATAAAATTATATAGAAATTAGAAAGATTCCATAATCTAGTAGCGTTTATTAAAGCACACTCTTTGTCTGCAGAAGTCACAAACCACCACACGCGTGTTAGCATGGAATGATTTATCTGGTACAGAATTCCCTAGGACCTCTCTGAAGCTGTTTATCTGACAGGACCTCAAATTCCACATTTTATGAACTCTGGAGAATGGCAGAAACACAATGCTATCAGTGTGCCAACTCCTGCTGCTATTACAAAGTAATTTCTTGGCATACTACCAACTGGTGTTCCTTCACAAAGCCTGCTCAGTTCTGCTGTGATTATCTATTTTGATCATCATGATAAATTCATCCTGAAATTGGATGGAGTGCTGCTTTTTTATGTCTGTTTCAGGCCAACACCTGAATGTTCGGTCTGTATTTAATGCAGCTAGAATGATTTCACCCCTGATCTATATGATTATGACATACCACAGAGACCTGTGAGAAGCACAAAGGGAAAACACTCCTGACCAAAATTCAGAGAGAATTTTAGAGTCTGGTTGGAGAAATGAATTTGGGACTGACTAGGGGCACTGTATCTTTAAGAATGACCTTTCAATGCACAGGTATCCTGTGCAGCTCAGTATGCTTCATTTCTGTTCAGAAAAGAAGAAACTTCAGGTTAGAACTGAGATAAAGTGCTTGAGCTTTGTAAAATTTGCAAGACCAGTCCAACCCTCCTGCTTGCTAGAAACATCTCCATATTTCAGCAGTCTTTAAAGTCTATTTTTGCAGCATTTGAAATAACATGAGAGTAAAATAGTTGTTGTTAAAATTTCAAAAGCAAATCTGACTGTAACCTTGGCAGTAATTGTCACATGGTTCCTTCCTGCTGTTGAAGGGAGCTACACAAGCAGTTGTGTTTACACAAGTTACCACCAAATAACCAAATCACACTAAATAAACAGACTAGGAATGCAAAGAAATGCATGGAACAGTAGCTAAGCTTCACAATTCTAGTCTCCACTAGAAAGTGAATAAATTTGTATTTTAAGGAGATGGGTTTTGGTTTTGAACTTTGGGATTTGAAGACATTGTACTAGTGGACTAAAGCCCCATGAGTCCAGTGAGGGTCAGTAACAGGCTGCAGGAAGGAAAGATACAAGTGAATACAAGGCTCTACTCTTCAGTTCAGCTAAAGACTAAAAAGCTCATTTTTTATGAACCAGCAGAATAACCTAAAAGAAATTTGCTTCCAGGTATTTAAATTGAAGGCTATTTTTGAAACAAAAGAAAGGAACAAGATTGTCTAATGAAACATGAAAGTGAAGCATCTTGGTTTAGAAAATGGGACTTAGGTGTACTCTCTACCCTGCAGCGTGGCATTGGCCTGCATCCCAGTGCCACACTGAAGCAAGGCTCAGCATGCAGTTTCCTTCTCTTGCCAGTCTACGCACAATTTAGTTTCCACGGGAAGGAAGCCTGAGCTTCCCAGGCTGAAGACAGTCACGGTATGCTTCAGCCATATCCTCAGTGTGATGGATAAAGTAATCACAACCTTGGGTAAAAACACTGGACTGCTCCTGGCCAATGGCTTAGACACACCAGCTTATCACAGCTGCCTAAGTTTTAAACACATTAAAAGATATAAAAACTCACAAATACAGTTAATGTGAAGGAGAGAGCTTTACATGTTTTAATTGGAGTAGCATTTTGCCACTGTGACAAAGCTGAAGTGTCCTACTTCAATAAGGTCCTTTTTTCTGATGGAGTTTTATTGCTTTAGAGGCATTGAACTTTGGGTAACATATTTCATGAATTTTGCTATTTCATAATGGTTTTTATAATACAAAGCACTCTAGTCACTTTTATTTAGCAAACATCCGCCTTATGCTCTAGCAGACATTTTAATGGCTCCTTTGGTCTCTCAATGCTATTATTAGCATAGCTTAACCAGATGCTTTAGATTGTTTATCCTAACTTCTCTATTTATTAATTTAAACAGAAAACTAGTTAAGAGTTAAAAATCAGAATATCTTAGTTTTTATTTTCTTTGAGTTGCATTCTGCTTTGAAAAATATCTGAAGATCTACTTTGATTGAGGGTATTCTGCATTCATCAGACAGAGTAAGCTTATGTAGAACAGAAGGTGCTTGAAGGTGGGTGTATATGACTACTATAGAAATTGGCAGATAATAATGACTTTCATGAAAGATTTGTCAAACTCAAAGCGGTACTTGTTAAAGTTTGTTGTTCCTGTGAACCTTCTAGAATAACAGAACACTTAGCTGTCAAAAAATGATACATCATCTCTTTCAATCTACTTGGGCCCTTCTAATTCAGGGAAAAAAAAAAAAAATCAGTCCTGTGGTCAGAATTTTTTCCTTTCATACTCCTAACATACCATTGGTCAAGAAACCATAGTGGATAAAAATCAACACTTCTCAATTATTTATACCAAATAGTAACCTATTACTATAATTTAAAGAGAAATTTTAATTTATCATTTCATTACTGGCTCCTGGATAATCTTGTCTTACAATGCTAATATGGTAGCTATAACTAGTTCCCAATAGAGAATTTTTCCTGTGACTGTATTAGAATCAAGATTTCACTTTATGTCTTTAAATCAAAAAGTCTAAACGAGGAAAAGAAAAAAGTACAGAGCAAAATTTATTCTAGCTGTGTTGTATTCACTGGATCCTGGTGCATGCTTATACTGGATTTAAAGCTGAAGCATTGACAAAATAATACAAAAATAGCCGTGCTGATGTAGCAGGAAAAAAAAATAAATTTGTAATGTCTGTAGTTCAGGAAAGAACTGACGGCTGTCAGTATTAATTTTTCTTGTAATTCATAAAATAATTAAAGATTGTTTTCTGTGGTGAGAAGGAAAAAAAAAGGTTTTAGTCTAGAAAATGGTCCGATTCATATTCATCTGGGGACAGGAAGCAAAGAAGTTTTTTTCCCCCCACACCCTGAGGAGTAGCAGTTTCTGGCCTGTCCTTGTGTATGTACTTACCTTCAAATCTCTTCTTCTCCTCATTCAAATTCTGAAAAATCAGATGTTTTTGCCTTTGAAAGACAACCCCTATGTTTGTGAAGGAAAGCTTTTAGGGATAGAGCACTAGAAAGGTTTTGCCGGTTCTCTAGGGATGGTTGCATAGTCAGTCACCTGCAGTTAGAGGCAAGCATCCCTACGGAGGCAAAAACTTATCTTTTAGCTCCTATAACAGCTTCTGACCTTCAGCAAAAAAGACCAGAGACCATAAAACCTAAGATGTTCCCATAAACCTGGAAATTGGAGAGATCAAAGGTACTGCCCATGCACCTACAACATCTTACGGCTGTTTTAAGGATTTAGCTGGACTAAAGTAGTAAATTGAGCTGAAAAAACCTATTAACATTTTCTACTAAATATATTCTAAATAACTATAATGGAGGGGAAATTCATGTTTAAGAATGAGTTAACTGGTTGCTGTCAAGTTAAAGCTTGACCACAACTACATTAAATGCTCTCCAGTCATCTATCTACATGTGCCTTAGTGCTAGAGCTTGTTGGACCAATGAAGCTTTCACTAAAGAGTTCCTTTAAGGAGCTGTTTGCACCAACTGCTCGCTCACACAAGACATCCTTATCTGCTCAATTTATGGGCCCATTTCAAAAGCTCCTGCAAAACCTAGTGTATTCTCAATATTAAATTTGAAATGCTCATAACTCAGTCCAATGAAAACCAATTTTCTCTAGAGAACCCAAAAGCCTTTCTTCTTGGTGAGAGCAATTTCCAAGCCATATTTCAAGTTTCAACTCCCAGCGGTTTTGGCTGTAAAAGTGTTTAAAAAGAAGTCACTCTTTATAAAAATATAAAAGCATATAAATTATATACATATATGTTTTACTTTGGTATAGACATTTTTTTACCCCTCAGCTTCATCATATTCCGGAACAGATGAATTGCCTTCACTCAAGACTTGCCAGGCAAAATAAAAATACAATCCGTTTCAGGGAGAGACAGGGTGGAATATTTGAGAATCAAAGATGAAACTTCAGAAAACATTAAACCTGAGAGACAGAAATGGAAATCTTAATTATAGTTGTTTGTCCTGCTTTTTCTGTGGTGTAACAGAAAGCTCTCCCCTTCCAACACTTTTGGTTAGATATAATGTAAACATGTAAATGGTTAGAAATTTTTCTAAATTCATACAGGCCAAACATAGTCTTGCATATATATTTGATACATAGCATGTCATATTTACATTATGCTGTGTGCATGTACAGCCTACCATATGCACATTAGCTAATCTGTAATCTACGCCTATTCTCAAGGATACAATATGGCATATATAATCCACACTGAAAAGAGATGGTTTTGCTCTGTGCAGTCAAATGAAAATTTGTTTCAGTTTTGTCTCCTGCGATCTTTCTTTAATTCAAGCAGTAGTGATGAAACAACAGCTTTATTTCCAATGTAATCTCATAGATATAGCACACGCTTAAGAGAGGAAGCAGAAAAAAAATATTTGCTTTTAAGTAGTCCAAAAGATTGCCTTTCTCAGCAGGATAGTTTCTATACTTATTGGAATATGTGCAATATGCATGAAGAGATCCATGCTTCCGTATCATTTTACAGCATCTTTTCAGTTAGATTTACATTTTAGAGTTTGCTCAAATTTTGTTGTATTCTTCTAAATCACGGTAGTGTTTGCACTTAAATCCTTCCTAAGTCCTTCCTAGGTATGGAGGGCTTCAAGAGTTAAATCTCCTTTGACTGGAAGGTAGGAACAAACGTAGTCAACACAAAGCCATTGCCTTTTGCCCATTTAAACACTCTTTGTTAGTACCTCTTTTTTTACTTTATTTTTGTAAGTTAAATGCACGTGTGAAGCTTGTAATCTATAACACTCATCACTGAATGGCTTATTAATTACACTTCCTAAATCATTCAGCACTTAAAGAGGTGCAGGACAGGGTGTTATACATATACACACCCCTCCCTGCAAATTGGCAGAAAGTGAGGAAGAACTGAGACAAGAGCATCCTGCAGGGAGAACCTCACAGATATTAACTTCACCTCAATCTTCTCTAGGAACTGAATAATATTTCCATTTTACTTACTGACAGCAAATGAACAATCACATTGAGGCCAGGATTGTAAAAGTTACTGGACTGAGCATGTTAATAAACGGCCACCCCATTTGTCACAATTTGACCCAGATAGTCCCCTAATTCTTAATAAACAGTAATCCACAAAAATACACTGAAAGTGATACTTCTTTGTATGCCAGGGTCAACACAGCCATTTGATCAACCGAAAATGAATGAATGCTCTTGCAACTGTGAGCCATAACCATTTGCCACTGACAGTCCCGGGGAATGGATGTGCACATAGAACCAGAACCATTATTTTGTCTGCCTTTTGGAGCAGATGGCTCTGCAGTTGAGAATGGCTACTGAGTCACACTCACGTGCGTCAACATACACCAGCTGATACATAAAATCAGGGGTTTACACACTGTCGTATGACAGGGTCCCCAGAAATCCTACACTGAGCTCAAGACTCACTTGTACTAATCACTCTGCAGAAAAACACACATTAAGAAATAATTCTTCCTCAGTCACCATCTAAATAAACAAAGCTAATGGTAAGAGAAGAAATGGAAATGAAATCCAAATAAATAATCCAAACCCCTTATAATTCAACAGTTCAGGCCCAAATAAAATTCCAGCCTCCACACTCCCTTTCTTATATTCTAAATCAACATAATGTGATTCCTCACTTGAATAGCAAACTTTCAGTTACTTCTTAAATGTTAACACTTTTTGTTGACAAAATATTAAGTGCTTTCATGTCTTATATTCTCTTGTTTGCCTCCTTTCATCTTCAATGTGCACTTTCGTTTGTTCACTATCTAGTAGTAATGGGTACATACCCAGGCAGCCAACTGATTTTAACGAATACGTTGCTTCATTTCTGGAAAGGTTAATAAACAAGATCTGATGGAGAGATCAGACCCCACACAGATGATTCCTGGCATTTAGATACTGCATTAGAGTAGGAAGAAAAATATTTTTATAGTCTCTGAATATTTTGGAGATATACTGTTTTTTCCACTTTTAGTGTATACAGAAAGTTGAAAATCTCCAAAACTGTTGCAAGCTAAGCTCTCATACACATTTTGAACAATTTGCAGATTTTCAGGTTGAACTCAACCATTGTAAACATACCACTGCTTTTGTTAAAATTACTTGACATTTCAAA
Source organism: Pterocles gutturalis (assembly GCF_000699245.1). Classification (NCBI taxonomy): domain Eukaryota; kingdom Metazoa; phylum Chordata; class Aves; order Pterocliformes; family Pteroclidae; genus Pterocles; species Pterocles gutturalis. The sequence continues at coordinate 67,183 of NW_010127972.1, read as the reverse complement.
ACAAGAACTTAGTCAAATGAAAAACACACCATTTCACATTGTCTTTCATACCGGAGACTGCAAACATGTTGTTCTGACAAATTCAGAATCTTCTGGTTACAAAACCTTTTTCTCTTTTCTCTCCGTTTCCTTTTCCCTTAGCTTTAGTTTCAACAAATTTACATTTTATATCAAAAGATAACTAGAAAATTCCCGGCCAGTTCAAAACTAAGACCAAGTGCTGGAGGCCAGCAGGCCCTGTGGCACCCCTGGAGATGGTGGTGCTATTTCCACACACGTTATTGTCTCCATGAAGTTCTAGGTACAGCAAAGGTAAAGATCTAGAGGCATGCATTTAGCCATATCAAAAGACCATGGATAAACAGTTAATATTTGCTAGCTCAGAACTCTTTGTGAATATTGACTGGTCAGAGGTACGCCTTTTGCTTTGTTCAGCTTCTGTGTGTTTTTTAACATAAAGGCAGGCTTAGCCCTACATATATTGATGACATTGACTTCTGTTTACTTTTGAGTCCTCTGGCTTACAAGCAACATATATTCTCAGACAAGACTCTGTATTCTATTTTAAAGAGTCTTCAAATGTTTTCTTACTAGTGGAAAGGATACAAGCTACTCTTCCAACAAAGTCAGGAAACAAAGGTGCTAATAATGTTTTCTAATTAACATGGAGCCAGCAGCAGTAACATACCCCAAAAGATTTTGATGAAGCCTTAAATGAAACAAATCAATTAAAACATATTCCACAATCTCAAGCAAGGTGGAGCAATAATTGCAAAATACTAGCTCTATCAACAGCAACGAAATTAATTAAACACATTATGACATGACTCGCAGTGTTCGGTTAGCCAATCCAGTTTACTAGTTAAAAGGTGCTGGGAAGAAGCCAATGCTGCACCCATTTTGCTCAAAGTGCATATTGAAAAGCCAGTGATGTTGCAGTTCTAATTAAATTAAGCACATGCAAGATAATTGCTGCAACGCCATCCCCACATCAACCAGTTGTGCCTGTATGTCACTTATGGAGATTCTGTAACACTCGTTCTCATTTTCCAGTTAATTTTTGAGGCATGGGCACCAAGTCCTCCTGTAGATCTCCTTGCTCTGTCAATTTAACAGATCCTTCATGTTATTTTAGCTTCTTTTGCATACAATAACAACTGCCATATGCAAACACTAGGTTAATGACTAAGTCATGATTTTACGTGTGAAAATCAATGGCAAGCATTCAGGAGCAAAGCCTCAAAAAGTGTAATAAAATGTAATAAAGTTTGGGACAATATTAGAAGTAACAGCTTGGTTTACTTATTCTTACAACCTCCTACAGAGTCTGTGGCCACTTTGACAGTTTATGAAATATTACCCTAAGCAAAACCAAAACACCTCATCACTCATACATGTTTGAGAAAAGTAATTTATCAGAAATACAATAAACCCCAGCTGGGAATAAGAAGGATGTAATTCTCTCTCTTTTAAGCACAAGTAGAATTTCCATTGGATCAAATTATTTGTGGTGTGAGTGAACATGAATCATTCAGTTTGAATGGAGTTTTATCAGTTTATATCAAGAAATGATTTATGCCATTGGCATTAAGCCCTCACACGTTTCAAAATTCTCATATTAAAAAGTAAGTGTTGGAATATTCACTTGGATAATTGTATATATTAATATAATAATATTCATTGTATAATTCTGGAACCTTTCAATGTGTCTCAGTCTCTTGGGTACAAAACCAAGCCTGCAGCAACTACATGCAGTAGCATTTCTTTCAGACTAGGCTGTCACAACTGTAAAATCTTGCATTGTAGCTGAAAATGACTATTTCTTCAAGACCTAACTTTAGCAAACCAAAATGAACAGAAGTAGTGGTCATGTCTGTAATAGTATCAAAGGATTAATTCTACCAGCATTACACTTATCCTTTCTCACAGGCTGGAATAAAAAGTTTCTGCATTTAGACTAACAGGATTTTACAGATACAAACTTTTTAGAAAAACATTTGAAATGTTGCAGGAAATTTTTGTTCTTTTCAGTTGTTGGGGAATTTTTATGGTACCCCTCAAGGCTAATTAAACACACGTTTCTTCTTAAATATAAAAGAAAAAAATTAATGAACAATGCATTGGGCAGAGTCCTACCACAATAAGTTCTACATGTGGTAGGACATGTCACAAGCACATTCCTCACACGCACTTGCACCAGCACCCATCCCAGAGCCGTTGCATGGGGCACCTCAGCCCACACTGGGTCCATCCCCCTGCCCAGCTCTGCTGCCCAGTGGTGGCCCCTGAGCACTCCCACTCCAGGGTGGCTATCAGCGTGGCTACAAGACAATGCTGAGGCTGTTTCTAATCTCATCACCAAGGGAAACTTCACTCCCTTGCATGAGGTCCTCCTGTCCTTTCTGTTTCCAGCCAGTTTAACCCCTTCTCGTAGCTGTGCCTTCTTGCCCTCCACACCAGATCATGCCTTGATCACAACTTAGCACTGCTCACCAGTTACAGTTAGAATTCCCTCTTGACAGTTCTGGTTTTCTTTTATTGTTCTGATTATTTGTGAAGTTTTCTAATGTCTTCTGTTTTAAAACTTATTCAGAATACATTCAGTCAGAGTACATTGCCATCTAATGCACATGCAAATCAGTATAAAAATGTTATACAGACATGAAAACATTTTCTGTACGCTACAGACAGTCAATTATGTATGATTCAGCTTCAGTTAAAAAGAAAAGAGTTACTGTTGTGTGATGATGTTATGTTTCTTGCTAAAGCGAAGGCTTGCTGGTATGTTCACCTATAAATCACCGGGCAATGGGTGTGGGATTACATCAGCAATGTAGTCTCACACAGGGAAAGTTCACTCAAATGCAGCTTTTTTCCAAAAAGACACTATTGAAAGATACCACCAATATGATTATTTTATCTAGAAATAAATGTGTCAAACAGGGCAGCTAGACTTAAACACAGATGAAGGACAAAAGGTTCTTCAGGAAGCACAAGAGCTAGAGATATGGGTTTACAGCAAATGAAGAAATAGATTAGAAGAGTGTGCTAAAACTAACAAGATCAAATAAAATGATTGCTTCAGAGCCATGTACTTCTTCCATGGAAAGTGCCAGAAAAATATCTCTGTCCTGCACTTGCTGAGGGTGCACTCAATCCCACTGTCTGTGTCACCAACAAAGATGTTAAACACCAGTCTTGATACAAACCCCTGAGCAATGCCACTCATCACCCTTCCCCACTTGGACATGGAGCCATTGGCCACAAGTCTTTGAAGGCAACCATCCGGTGATGGATGGAAAGCATCCAGCGATGCTTGCAAAGGCAGATTTCCTCCACCTTGATTAAACTGCTTTCAGGCAAGTTTCTTCCTTCATGCATAACAGACTGGGCAGCAACATTTTGAACCTTCTTTCATAGAGGTAACTCCTTTTTGCTCCCAGAACAGTGAACTTGATATGTCTACATATAAGCAACAGTATAAGTAAATGCTCAGGCGAGTGATGCCTGCAGGACTGCCTTTTTTTAAAAGAAAAGCAACCCTACACCCAAAACAAGACGATCTTACAAATTTTATCTCCTTTGAAACATATTACATACATTTAAAAATAAGCATAAATCCATCAGAACATACAGAAGTCCACAAAGAAATGTAAAACTATCTTGAGCTATTCTGGACAGGTGTCTCATGAAAATGTTTTCAAAGATTGGTAAGCAAGCCTTATTTATCTGACAGTGCCACTGACGATATGCTGCTTATGCTGCTCTCTGTTGCCCTTGAGGAACACAGGACCCACTGAATCATTTCATTTTTCCTCACTACGGCCCTTGGCTTCTGTGATCATTTTAGATTATTCTTGCTTTAGAAGGGCAAGTGTGCTTAGTGGAGAATGATGGCCTATACTCCACTCACCTTCTACATGTCTCCTTCAGGTCAAATTGTTATTATTTATCAAGCTCACAATACAGAATTTATCGTATAAATGAATATACCAGAAGACAGTCAGAAGAGCACAAAATATACAAGCAAAACAATGAAGCTGCATTCTTTTATTTGCTGGACAAGCTTTTATTTCCCTCCTTTTTTTTTTGGTCCCTGATGCAGGCTTTTGGTCTTCTCTTTTTAGAAACATTGGACGTAATTTGGGATGTACAAAGTAAAACAACTAAAATGATTAGTCAATCGTGAAATGTCTTGAAATGGGTATCTCTATCTCCCTATCTAAAAACCTGCACCTCAAACTGTTGGGGATGTCATTTCATTATACCCTCCCATTTATTTTCCCTCTTTACATAGAATAACAAGCAAATGTAATATATTCAGAGTAATCATTATTATTGTGGCACCAGCATTCTCATGAATGAGGACAGCTGGGTTATGTTACACAGCTTGGTTTTTTTCTAGGTATATAGGAGCTTATTGGGTCTGAATGCAGAATAACTCCTCTGCTACTCTCCTGCCACTACTACAGCACAAAAGCACCTCAGCAGCTTTTCTCTTTCTGGATACAGATTTCTCATTTCTATAGAAAATTAAAGTGCCTCTCAACTTTGTACAATCACTCTTGTGCCTCAAGTGAAGAGATATAACCCTTTTACTTTGTCAGTCTACTGTTACTGCTGCATTAAGTCTCTGAAACCAGAGTAATCAGGCCAATAAGAATTTTTCAGGGAGTATGTATATTTTTATTCATCATTCTCTGACTCCATGGTGAAGCGAAGTAAACAGACTGCAGCCTGCACAGACATCAGGCATTCAGCATAAGCACTAAGCCCATGAAAATGGCTGATGTAGCACAGCAGAACAGGATCTCTGGGGCTTTTAGAAGCAATTTCTGTATAATGACAAACAGCGTAAAATACAGTGTAATTCAGAGTGTTCCTTTGATAGGAGAAAGAATAATTAATGCAAGCAGTTATTACGGAAGAACACAGCCAAACTCATTTACATCAACAGTACTCTGCCAAACTCTTTACATTTGTCATAAATTGTAATTTCCAGGACATTTTGGAGTCCCTTTGCACGAGCAGTGTGAAGGGCATAAGAATAAATAAAAAATGAGAAAGTCTGAAATAGAAATTAATTTTAATGTGAGGAGTTAGACTCTTTTAGGTACATTAAATTTCATATTGAGCATGAAAACACTGAAAGAACCCCTGAAATTTTGTTCTGGTTTGATTACTATGTAAACCTGTCTCTCCAAAAAGGACTCAAAATAGTTCATCCTGTAAGCTACTGAAGATTTGTCCATAACATAATGAAAAACGTTTCATCAACTTTCACTTTCTTGGAACTGTGTGATCAAAGTGAGTTAAATCATTAATCCTGCTTTTATAAGAAAAATGTGTGAGACATCTGCTGGCAGCATATTAAAAAAAATACAGCTTCCTTTTTTTTCTGCTGGTTAATACAAGAGCAGATACTAAAGTTTAGTTCAAAACCCAGTAAGATTAGCAGTCAGTCCTATTAGCTTCAGTGGATTTTTTTCAATCAGACATCTAATATGTAAGAGGTTCAAAAGACAGCTAAGAAGGCTCTAGCATACTTTATTTTTTCCTCCTTTTTTTTTCCCAGTTAGATATACCAGCCCCTCCTTTCTCTGCAGTGATCAAATGCAAAACAAAGACTTGCAGCGCTACCAGAATGAGACAAAGAGGAACAAATGAAGAATAGAGAGAGAGGCAAACAGAATTTTTTTTAAAGACACAAACAAGAACTTTGAAAACAATTTTCGACTAACTACATTGTAAGCCTCCTATTTATGCAAAGCACAGAAGATGCACGTTTGGGCAAGGTATACTGGCAGAATTGGCCTTTATGGACCACATACTAGTACCATCTTTGAGCTTCAACTAACAATCTCAAATTCCGGGGGTTTTCAAATTTGTTTGTCTATAACCCTCAGGAGTCATTACAGACCTTTTATGACAGAAGTGAGTTCTCATGTTGGAGACCTGACTGCATACATCTTTTGTCCAATAAACAGTTCTTTCTACATTTAAGCCTCTATTGAGTTACTTCTCTTCATATTGAGTACTTCAAAAGACCTCCTCAATTTCATACATCACAAGGAAGAAATAACACATACCATCTGAAAGAGAATGTCAAATGGGTCTGCTGCACAGGAAGGACATTTCTACTAGGAAAAAAACACCAAAAATGTTTGCCAGCAAACTCTGTGGGGAAAAAAAGAAAAGGAAAAAAAGACCATTTCAGTAGACTGCTGTATACACTAACTTAGCTTTGATTGACAAGAAGGTGTTCAATTCTTCTAGCTGCTGGTTTACCTCAGCCCTGGAAATAGTGACAGGAACGTTCATGAGTCTTCAACTCTCGGCAATCTTATTCCTGTCTGCAAAGAGGGCTATGAACACAGCATATACAATTCTTGCTTGTACCTTCCTGCAAAGAGTCATTTAAAAGTATCGCTTTAAAAGCAGCATTCCAGATGTTCCAATCAGTGTTTTCAATTTACTTCTGTTCATAAACTAAATGTATCTTGGAGATGACTCTTACATCCGTTTATATACTTTTACATATGACCTACTCCATACACATTTGTATTGCGTGAAGAGTGCTTTGCCAAGAGGGTTACTCCAAACTTCAAAAATTAAAATCAGTATTTCAGGCCAATGTTGAACAATTTCTATAATGAAAAAATGTTTTCTCAATTATTTTTTTTTTTATACACTGAGTACTGAGAAAGCAATGTATCCAGGTTCCCAGGACAGCATGCTGTTAATTAGTCACATTTTTGTTCTAGCAAATCATCATTTTTCTCCACTGAGAAGTTTGGCTAATTCTGTCTCCTGTCCTGTCCTGAGGCTTACTTGGGGCAAAGAAAGCTTCCCAGATTACCTACTTGCCTTTTCCACCTCAGCCTATGATTAACCAGAACCTATTTTACACAGGTTTGTTCCTTATTCAAAAATCAGTATTTGTATGTTTTAAGTAAGAATGTAAAACTTCATATGAGGCGTTACAGAACTTGTGACCAGCAGCAAAGGAGAGGCTGAAAGCAGGAGCTGAGAAGCTCAACGTTAAGACATGAATTTAACTTTTCTTGAACATGACAGCATCCTGACTTGTTTGAGAATGATTCCCTTCTCTCATTAAGGCTTGAGGATGTTCTGGGAAGATGCATTTTCACAGAATCTTTGCTGACTAACTGAGCCTAACTTCATCCCTTGGTTTGACATGACAAATTCTTGACGAGCTTTCCTAGTCACACTCAGACTTTTGCCAAATGTGTTTGACTCGACAAGTGATGCTGTCTACAGATCTATTGCTTCTTCAGTAGGCATTGAGGTAGCAGGGGAAGGGAGGCAGGGGAAGATCAAAGGCTGTGGTATATGCCATTGGCATTTAAAAAACAACTCCCAAACCAGAAAAACAAAGAGGACAGAACTGCATCCAGGCCAGCTGGGGAGCAGAGAGAAAACAAATTCATTGTGTGACAAAGAATAATTTCCAGAAGCAGATGCTGTGTATTAGGATCAAAGGGTCTGGTCAACTAAGGCCATTCCATAACAGTGAAATATATTAGCAGTGCCATATAATGCAATGACATTTATGAGTTTTTATGGTGCCAGGTGATCTCTCTGCACCTCAAACACTGAATCCTGATTAAAAAAATAATTAATAGTAATGATTTTTCTTTAGACATACTGTTATGTAAGATTCTGGTGCACACATACAAATAATCATACCTAATCTCTATGACCACAGACCTCTCTCACTCTGAGAAGCACCTGACATGTTTTTGGGTGCTAGACAAATTATAGCCTTAAATAATGTTCATGCAGCCTTCTGTGATTACAGTTTTGAGCTTTCCATACCTGAGATAAAGGCACATACATTTCTGTGGTAAGCCCATCTGATATTTGCCTAGACTTTAAAACCACCACAGTTTTCAGGCTGAGAAGCCATAGATAGCCTATAAAGGCTCTTTCTTTCAGGAATAGATGGAACATGCCTACCTGATGAGAATTCAGAAGTGAGCTGTCTTTCTAAATCCCTTGTGTCCCACTGTTATTTCAGCTGTCACTTACAGTAATCTTAAAGTGAGGGGGTGAAACTACACTCCACAAAATTAATATGTCAGAACATTTTTTTCTAAAAAACAATGCAACTACAGTGAACAAAACCACAGACGGCAAACACAGCAGAGGGAAACATTTAGAAAGCTCAAGAGCTTGCAGAAAATACAACTTTGCTGTTGATTATGGATGGAGATCCGGGCTGAAAGCTGTTGGACAAACTTGTGCAAACTAGGCTTTGGCTACAATAAGAAAGGGAAGTTCAGGCAACTACAATAAGGTAAACCTCTACACTTACAAAGCACATCATGAGGGCTAGTGTGGTGTTTTTTTTTTGTTTTGGTGGGGTGGTTTTTTTTTTTTTTTACTATTGGGCACATAAAAGCTAAGCTCTCCTGCCTGGATAATAAAGCTTAAAAGAAAAATAATCCAAAAATGCAACCATTCCAGTGATCTTTAAGGCTGCTCTTATTTTCTACATAAGAGGACGGACATTAACCTCTGACTTGATATTTTGCAAGCTTAGTTTAAGAAACAATTCATACCGCAACACTACCTAGCCCTGCAAGGCTGACTCTGTACAGCCCAATTAACTGCTGAGAGTCCCAAGGATTTCATAAAGTGTAACAAAATACTGTGAGGGATTTGAGTGCTATGAAAATGCCATACTTTGTTGCTTTTCATCTTGATTTGGGATTTTCTTCTTTTTCAAACTGTAGCAGTTCAATACCAGGCATTCAGGTTTACCAGTCAACTCTGCATGCAGCTCATGTGGACCTAATTATCATGAACAGGTGAAGTAATCAAAACCACTATCTAAAACCAGGAAGCAGCTGTGAGGTATTTTAATTGCCACCCAGGTCTTTTTTTCCTTTCCTAAACATATTTTCTTCTCCCAAACCATTGTCTGGAAAAATAACATACATGAAGCACTCAAAAGTGAGTAATCAAGGATATGAACACTGACCGAAGAGAATAATGCAATAAGACATTTAGCCAACTCATGAGCTTTACATGACTCAACTTCACTGGCATTTGTCCAGAAATTTCCTTGCTTAAAGGATGAATCTCATTTACTGTGTATCATTACAGTTACTTAATGTATATTGAAGAAAAAATAGAACAAGCTTTTTATTCAGCATCTTTTAACAGCCTTTGAACCGAATTGGAAAAAAAATAAAATCACATTTCCCTTAATGTGCTTTAATGAGGGTTTACGTCAAGGCACATATATATTAGCAAACTTGTATATTGGTTTTATTCCATCAACTCGAACAACAGCACACACATACATTCTGGACAACTTCATTCACTATTTTATGGGTGTAAATCTAGACTAACTGCACAAATGTTCATGTACCAGTAGAGTCTGGTTTCAGAGACCAGAAGAGTGAAGATTTATGAAGTGAATTTCTTCTGCTTATCAAAACAGCAGCTAAGTCTCCTTACTCTCAAAGGACTATCACATGCATTTATGAGATTTGGTAGTAAAACATCAAGTAGAAAACCAAATCGGTCTTAGTCCTGACAGGGATGATGTTTTGCCTATGGGGTGTACAAGATTTAATGCAACTACGTCTTTAGAAGTAAGCACAGTATATCTGGTATTACCTTGGAAAACTCCAGTTAAAACGTAGGGATCAAAACCTCTGCATATGTAAGGTAATTAAGGAATGGGATGCTACCCATTTTCCATCACAGGTTCATTTTGGAACTAGCCTGTATTTGTTTAGCAGCTGTCTCTATTTTCTCTCACTTTCAGCCCTGCAATTTTTATTCCTGTTACACAGCTACAACCTTCAGTTTATTTCTTGTACCCAATAGAGATATTTTACAGTCAGTATTAACTCTGGTTCTGCAAACACATCCAGCAGCAAACCATGAACCAGCAATGCCTTTTTCCTGTAATGGGAAACTAAAAGAAAGGGGACTCTAAAAAGGCTGCAGTTGGTTTTCATGTCCAAAATGAAGCTGAGAAGGGCCAGGACTCCTTTCTGTGAACAACTCACTTATGCAAACAACATGAAGAGTGCAGTGTGTAAAACCATGCAGAGAGAAGAAGACATAGTTACAAATTGATTATTATTACATTTAGACAGGAAATTAGATAATCTGAAATGATTCAAGATGTGAAACTCTGTATCAAGCTTACACAAAGATTCATAGGAGTTTGGGGGACAAAGAAGCCAGCGAGCTTAGGTACGGATCTTGACAAACTGTATGGACAGGATCACGTAGCTATGTTGTGCACAATGAGGGGGCTCTAGCCTCGTAACTCAGAAAGATCCCTGTTGGTTCATTCTCTATCTCATATTTCTCCTTTAGGATTTTTTTCCATGATTGATTCAACTATTTGATGAACCTCTGTTGTTTTACAAATGGCTGCGAGAGTTTATTATGGTAAAAAAATATAATTACCTTCTATAAATTAGCTGAAAGTCCACAAAGTTTGGCATTTTCTTTAAATCCCCAGCTAGTGAAGTGAGTAGTGAGAAGAGTATTTTTATCATGTTTATCATGACAGGAATTGATACATTTAATAGAAAATAGTTTTTTCATGAACAAAATGTACTTGGGTGAATACTAAGAAAAAATTTAAAACTATATTTTCTCAATTAAAATATTTTCAATTTTAAAAGCACTATAATTCTATAATACTGTAACAAAACCAAACTTCATTATGATTTGACTATGTTCATGTTCAGGCTGGAGTGTCACCTACAGGACACTGCTAGTACACTGGGGTCAGCTATACTTACCTGAAAAGCCAGGGTCAGCAAGCAAAAACCCACGAACCTCTGCTAATTTCTTTTCTTATCTTCATGATAAGAAAGGAGCACTGTTGAATTTTGAAGCAGGGCAGAAATCTGAGCTCTCATACCAACTCCTAAATCAGTGACTTGACCTTTAACTTTCAGCTTTCACATTAATGAAATGAAAATGATAATGCTCAATTCACTGTTTGATCTCCTTATGAGAATGTTGAAAAGATCAGATAAGCGGACGTGAAAGAGATTACATACTTGGTAACAACTAGCTGCTCCACATACTGACACAATCTCTTTAGAAAACACACTGTTTGAAACACAGAGCGCCTCCACACCCAAGCGAAGTACTAAACCTCTCCTTTAGTTTAGCAGGACTGACTGAGGACTTGACCATGATTAGTCTGCCTTTGCCTTCTCTCTGAATCTGAGTAGCCATGATGTCTACATACAATGTCAAGTCACACAAATTTCTTCATCTTTTAAAAGACTGGCTATCCAAGAATAGAAATTACAGTATTTTTACCCTGAATCACAAATAAACAGATTTAGACTACTGGATGAAAATAAATTTCCTTTGAAATAGAGCTTAGAAGATGAAAATCAAGACTGTCTCTGCTCTCTGGTTTCTACATCAAGATACCTGCTCAATTTTGCCATAAGATGTCTTCGCAAAGGGATAAGTTACTTGGCAGCTTATTATCCTCTAGAACCTGTCAGCTTTCACAGAAGATTTGATAGCAGCCTTCCAGATTTGCTTCTCCCCCTCCAGGTTCTTTAGCTTTTATGTAATTTCAGATTAGAGATATTTAGCAGGTACTTAATAATACTAATTTCTTGTTTTTTAAAGCTTGAGTTATCTTGGGTAACAAAAATATTCTTCTACAGCAAATTAAATAAGAAAATTAGAAAAAGAATATAGGAAGTTCAATCAAAGAAGAATCATTTAAACAGTAGCACATTTCTCCCAAGAGCATATTAAAACCAAAGAGTATTAGGCATTTATTTTGACAAGAATAATTTTCAGGGCTTTAATAATTTACACATAATCTATTTCACTTGGGTTTAGTTCAACAACTGTAAAATACTGACATCTTCTGGTGGAAGAGCTATTGAACTACAGAAAAATAGGATAGGTTGAATATAAAACATTCAAATTATTTCTAATTCCTGAAACAGCTCTCCTTTAAAGATTTTTTTTTTAATTTGGCTCTCTTCTTTTTGAATAACGTATAGCTGCATATACATTTTCAAAATATTAACATCGATAAGAAAACGCCTGCAGCCTTTCCAATATGTGATTTAAGTATGTTTTAAATAGGTGTAAAAAAGACAGGAAGGTTTTTTAAAAAAGTATCCTAGAAAGTGTCAATAAAATCAACAGTTCTTTATGAAAACCTTTTTTCAAAGGTTTTATTTTCTATGGGAAAGTCAGCTTCTTCTAATCAACTTATCATCTTGGTACAAGCAAACAAAGCATGGTTTTCCTTCAATTTCCTAACTTGTTTCTAGCAGGCCTTTTAAATCATGTGCACTCTCAATACGTACATTAATTTGACTGAAGTCAAGTAAATAGAGTAACTCTGGATTTACAGTTGCAACAAAGAAACTGAAATATGGCTTTGTGGTCCTGTTCTTGTCTTCAGTTTCATAGTGTTCAGTGGAGTTCAAGGCCAGATGGCATCATTACCCCTTTATTCATACATCCTCTGAACTACTGTCCACTTTTCACAGATCTGACTGATTCCAGTGTCATACTGATACTCACACTGGCTCCTCATCACCTAGAATGAGTGCTGCAAGATATCTAACTCCCGTAACAAAAAATACACATTGACTAACTTAGCCTCAAGAGGAACTACAGCAGGATGTGAATAAACACTCAAATCGTTGCCTACTGGGGGAAAGTTTATTTTTCATTCCCAAATCTGTATCCATCCAGTGGCACAAATTCCAGTATATCCAAGGAACTGTTAATACAGACTTTTGACACTTGTTCTCAGTACACAGGTGTTTATCTGACATTTCACACAGATGTTATTAGGGAAAATGAGATTTTTCATAATAAGAACTTTTGGTGAATTTTATTCTGGATTTGAAGGTCATAATCATATAAGAAAGTAAATCTGAGACTCAGATGTCTCAGTAATAGGTGATTCAAAAAAAGTTAACCTACAGTGTTAAAGCCTATCATAAAATCCCTACAAGCTTACTGTAAGAATTTTAATATTTAAAGTGTTTATCTATTAGTCAAAGTATTAGCACCAGAAATTTTTACTAAACTATAACAAACAAATGCTCATCTATCTGATTAAAACTACCACAACCCAAACATATGAACATACAGACACAAATATGGCAGATGTCTGATTAAAAAGTACTATTAATGAGGAACTCCGATAAACATTCTCCTTATCTGGAATCAGCTCAATGGAAAGAATATCTTTGACTCCTCAGTAAGGATAACAGAAGAGGAATAAAATGGACAACATAACATTTTTTTAAAAGGCAAGAAAATGCAGAATATTGGCTGTTCCCATCAGAGAGTTTTGCATCCAGCAGAGGGGGTCGGTTAGCAGCGCAGGGCAGCCTGTCCAGGCATCCCTGGCAGAGGAGCTCGCCTCTGCCTCTGCGGAGAACCGTTCTGTGCCACCGCAGCCACAATGACACATGGGGCTTGCTTGAGCAAACACCACCCCCATGAAGAAACCTTTTAAAACTTTTAACAGGCGTTGTTTTCTCCCTGTTGATGAAAAAAGCAGCCTATTGGCTTTCTTGTTTAGATTATGTGATGCCTCTTAATGAGCACTGAGGTCAGTGAGCCACCGTCTCAGACCATTCTGTAAGTAGCAGCCAGTCCAACGGCTCGCTGCTGACCACTGTCTTCAATTTATAGCTGACAACTGAACAAAACACTTCATCTCTATAGACACAGTCTATGATCCTTGGTGTTCCAGTAAAGTTCTAATTGCACACACTAGAACTAAATGACCATAAAGATGACGTGGAGATTAGTCTCTATACTTTTAAAAAGAAAACTACATCATAATCACTCATCATACATAACCAGCGCCCCACGTTTGTACTTGCTCATCTGTTCCCAAATGAAAACGATGAACAACAAATGAATCCCTTTTTTGACTTGTATATTTTATAGAATGTTCTCCTTTTATATATGTTGTAATGGCATCTAAACAGAGTAACTGCTCTCTTTAAGGATTACTTACAATTTCCTTTCCTTTCCCAGTTTCAGATATCAGAGTCACTTTTTCTTCTTGTTCATGTTTGGGATGTATTGACCAAACTTCACGTTAAGATCACCAAATGCCTATGCTGTCTCTCTAATCACCAACTCTGATACCATAGGAATTGATAGTAAAACACCTACTTTGGTAGGAGACTTTTCACTGAACCATAACTATCTAGAAAAATGTAGGCACGCTGTAGCATCCTTCCGCCAAGAAGATATTTAACTTTCTTGGGCTTGTTGCAAATAATATTTTGTTCTTCACCATCATTAAGTAGAAGTAAATGAAATCGAATAATCATTTTAAAGGAGATGCACAGCTCCATTAACTTAAATCTGCTCATTTAAAGTTCATATACAAGATGGGGAGAAAAAAACTAACCGTGGGAAAGCAAAGCTTGATATAG
>NW_010127972.1:48227-52693 GCF_000699245.1 Pterocles gutturalis | reverse complement strand
CTGAACTATGAAAGCACAATAATGATTTAAAGTAACATTTTTCACTCTAATTCTCTGGAGTTTAACATTCTAATCTCATAATCTTTAAAACACTCTTCCTTCCCCACTGATAAACTTGCTTCATTTATAGCTGCATAGCAGGAGTCCTACTTCAGATCTTTGAGAGCCAGTTCTGAAAAGCCATTAGAGTTACTGTTCACCAGTATAACATTTCTACCCTGGAGTAATGGTATGGGATCTCTTCCCTGACATCAGCTTGAAAAACAGAAGTTTTGAAAGAGAATAGATTCTGCCTTTGTCAGCTGGCAGACCTTCAGCATACAAGCAAGTTCCCTGCTTCTTGGGTGGTGGGGCAGACATTCCTCAGGCCCGTGTTTGCTAATAGCAATGATAATTGCAGCCTTTTGTTCTGCTCATGGTGGTAACCTGACTTGATTGTACTGTCAATTACTCTTATCCTCCATCTAATCTTTCCCACCTATAATGTGTCATGCTCATACATCATTTTTTCATTAGATAGGAGGTACTTGAAGGCAGGGACCACATCTCTTCATTTACAAGAGCCTGCATGCTAAGGTCTCAGTTCTGATTTTTGGGCATCAATGCAATACAAAAGACAACCTAGGCTTCTAATTAACATAAAAAAACATGACCTCCATTTAAAAGAGATGTTAATGAAGTGTTTACTGTATGTCACACGATGTTAGCATGAAGAGCTTTATTTTTTAAGCAGATAACTGTCAGATTCTCATGACTTTTTACTTTGAAAGGATAAAGTATTTAATGCAGGACTGAAAAAGTGATAAAAGATTATTCAAATAATAGAAACTATATCCAAGCCTTGTTTCCTTTCCTATTTAATTACTAAATTAACCTCAAGTGTTACACTGGAAGATTCTAGTCATAAGTAGAACTACTACAAAAGAGTTCAGTATAGTGTAAAATACAGGCTTTGTACCAAATATCTTAATGAAAATTACACACACAAAGGTCAGGATCTTTTTCATACTTCTTATTCAGGATTTCTCTCACGTTTTTTCATCATACTAACTTTCAGATAGATCAGGAAAATTAGCTGACCTGCTTTTTCTGAAGCTGCACACATCACATTGACAAGAGCACCTGTGTATATTCATATGAAGTTATGAACATACAAATATGACAAATACACATATAACAGAAATACACAAAGAGTTAACTGAGGCCTGTGAAAACTTCTTCTGACTATTCAGTGTTAATGATAGCATTAATACGTTGAAACGTTATCCCCTGCGAACACTACAGTCCGCAAAGGCTCTGTTCAGTCTCCAGCAAGGTTTGTCAAACTGCTCAAAGCCATCGCTTAGGGTGTGGCTGCCAGCTGAGGGAAGGTGCAAAGGAAGTGCAGAAAGCACCCTGTGAAAAGGCACCTAGGGTGCTGGAGTGGCTGTCGCTTTTAGAAATGTACTGATACTGAAAGGACACGAGAGACAGAAAGCTTCACTCTCACTCAAATTTAATTTTAAGGACACACATATCTTACCTAAATCAGCGTACAAATGAGCCAGAACCTCATTCTTTATTCATTTGAAGTTAATTATTCTTACTATCAAACAGAGCAAAAGTTTACTGTACTGGAAGACTTCTGGTACTCTCAAGTATTTTGACTTGCTCCATTATTTCTAAATTACAGAATATCTAAAGCATTCCTAGAAACAGATTGTAATACAGACTCAGTTATTCTCACAAACAAGCTTTCTTTTATTTTATTAAGCATGGGGGTGTAGAATATTTGTGATGTTGACATTTGTGACTTTGTAAAAATTCAAAGTGTATACTTCGTACCATGCTAGCCTACTCAGTGAGAATGCTCTGTACGTACTTGGCTATTCACAAGGAGATATAAAAGGAGTAATCAGATATCAGAACTGAAAATTTAAAGCAGAGTAGAGCAGCTAAATCCTCATCTTCTACATGAGTAGCCTGAGCGATGCGATTGTACAAGAATTCTGTAGAAATTGTTGGCGTAGGATAATTTGAAGGGGTTTTTGACTAATTACATATGAAGACCAGACTGAACTTTTATTACAAGTTGTAATAAGACTTTATAATCTGGTCAAGAAGAAGGACAAGGATCTGATGAAACAATATGGTTCTCACTTCTGCTGTCCTCAGGACAAGTGCATATTTTCCTTTTGTGTTTGCACATTAAAGAAAAATCTGCTTGCTGGTTATTTTGGGATGAAAAGCAGATGCTATTCCTTGTTGCGAATCTGTCAGCTGCCATAACAATAGTGGGATAAAACAAAGTAAATACTCCTATTGAAGTCATCACAAGCAACACTTACTGTATATAGTGGTGACAGGGGTCTGTAAAGATTGAAATTATATTCATGGCCTCTCAGAAATACAGAGTGGGTACTCATTAATATTTGTAAAGCATTTTTAGCCTTAGAGATGTTAACAGACTACTGCTAGGTACAAAGGTAAAAAGGTGTAAATATGGATGAAATTTCCTAGGAAATAAAATAAAGGAAATGAACACTGAGTGGGAGAAAAAAAGAGGAAGAAAAAAAAAAATCCATTTTCTTGATTCCCTCCAGTATTTTGGAATGAACAGTTTGAAAGAACTGGAACATCAAATTGGATCAAACATCTAGTAAAGATTTTTAACACTCTATCAATGCAGTGGTAGTATAATGCGACTAAAACATAGTAAATGTAGAATCTATAAAGCAGAATATTTCAGTGATAACATCAAAGGAAGCCAAGGAAACACAGTAAATCTAATTGAGCTTAACTCAGGTTTTGATGTAACACTATTACAAATAATTATGCTAGAGAAAGATTACAACAACAAATATCAGGTGAGCAGTCACTAGCTAAAGGACAGATGATAACAGGAGATGTTGAAAGTAGAAGCTGCAATGGAGTCACTACTGATATACGAACTGCCTCACTTCATACTTCCACTGATGAATGAGATAAATTAAAATTGTACTGATAAAGCAAATCAGCAATATGAAGATACAATGTGGTTCTCCTGACATCCATTACAGTAAACGCCAGAGCAACACAACTTCAGAGCATTGTCAAAGCAATAGCAAGAGGGCATAAACTAGCCACAAGTAAATGCAAGGTGGAATTAAAGACAAGGAGTCTAACCAACTTTCATTTGTGTTCAACTTTATAAAGAAGCTGTTGCATTTTATAGATTCAGGAGAATGCTACAAGTCCAAGTAATCAAGTCTACCCCCTTCCTTAGAAGCAGGATCAAGTATTCTAATGCAATCTTGGAATAAGCCTTACCTAATTATTTCCAAAACTTCTAAAAAGAGGATTTTATGGCTTTCCTACAGATTCCAAAAGCATTTCATTTCAATAGCTCAGTATTCCTATTGTCCGAGATGTTTTTCCTAGCATTTGCCATTTCTTTAAATATTTTCCTATAATGTACAAACCTTACCCCAGACCATCTATGTGAGTGAAGTCTGTGTGGGGAATACATCCGAGTTTGTCCTTAATTGCTCTGAGTCAATAATTTGTACTTGTAAAGAATGTTAAATAAAAGATGCTTTTTAAAAAGTTCTTTATAGACGAATTTCCTACTACTGCTATTAAAGCAAATGAGATACTACTAGTTCCAGTTGGGTTTTTTTGTAATGAGATATGTATCACTAGGGCAGGATGAAATGGGAGGAGATGAGGAAAAGGGTGCTGCTAGATTCAGATACACCACACTTCACAACACACATAGCAACTTTGATCACTGAAACTTCAAGTAGTTAAACTGCTCATCAGCAGGAGTACCCTCCGCTATAAAAGTTTAAGTCAATGAAGTTTGCTGTTACTGATACCAGATTCAATTTACTACAAGACAAATATCAATACCTAACATTTACCAAGACAATTATAGCTACAGGGCGCTGAGATCTACAGTACTGAGTTCATCCTTTTTTTCTAACAAAAATTGTTACACTGTTTGTTCCAGCAGTGGAAGAGAGTAGCAGTTTTTGACGAGAAATTATTTTAAGCATTACACTCTACAACATAAAACAATTTTTCCTTCACGAACCATTAATTCAGAACAATGAAAAACTAACTCCCAGTCTGCACGGACATGAGAATCCATGGATAAGGATTAGTGACTACTAATGTGCAGAATATTTTCCAAGATTCAGTCTAAATAGAGACAGAAGTAGATAAGTGGTTGGGTATTGATTTTTGGATAGAGAGCTGCTTAGTTAACAGAAGCTTAAAAATGTTCAATGCTCTCATTACCATAACTATACCAGACCTCCTCTTGAGTAATGCTGAGTCTGCTGCTCTTTGCAAGCAATGTAAGACACTTCACATTTCTTAAAAATGAGGAAATAATTTTTGAAGTTGTTACAACCTTTGTGCAAACTGAGCTCTTTCCTAACTTCTGTTCTAAGACTTCTCAGATCTACTTTATTTTTCACATTAACAGGCTACTTCTTAAAACT
>NW_010127972.1:0-48217 GCF_000699245.1 Pterocles gutturalis | reverse complement strand
TCCCTACACTCTAAATTCACATCCCAACTACAGGATTATGAAAATGCTGATGATTACAAATACACCTATGGGAGCACACACACACTTTCCACCAGTAGGACATAATTTGCATGATGTTTAACTAGTTTGTGTTTTGCATGCCCTTTCCTAAAAAAGGAAAGCTTTTCAATAGTTCTGATAAGCTGACAGAACTATACTTTATACGATTCTAAATTGTGCACAAAAAATATGCTAAGGGAAATCCTAGGATTTGCAAGAATATGAATTTTTCATTTAGTCCATGGGGTACAGAACTCATCACTTGTCTAGAATTATCTAATTATACCCACTGCCCCAGGTAACCTGGGAAAATAGCACGTTTACATATTGAAGGAACTTTGAAAGATTTTTATGTTTGTTTCTACACTGTGAAAGCAAAATGGGGAGAAAGCAGAAAAGCTGCTAAACAAACATAATTTTAGTCATAACTGCAAAAGCCATTTCTGAAGCTCTCATCTATCTTAAAGTTGTTTCTGAAGAATGTGTGCGAGACAACATGCACATACTCTCTATATAGAGAGTGGTAGATCATGCTCAAAAAAGCTAATTTGTAAACGTTTGAGGATTCTGTTCAAACCTGCTCTTAAATACTAGATAAACAGGCATATATTCAACAATGTTACTAGACAGTAATACAATAATAATACATTCTTCTTCCTTCTGGAAATACAAGAAAAAACAGATCGAGAATAAACAGACGAAATAGAAAACAGTACATAAAAACAGCTTCCACACATTTTAATGTTTTTTTCACTAGCAGTTTAGAATCTAATCTGCCTGCACCAGTGGTAGCTTCAGGAATAGTGAACTACTATTTTCTGGGGTACAGCTACAGGTCGAAGTTTTCCCTCCTACAGAATAGTGCTTTTGGGATGGCTTATTACACATTTCGTATCACTCATGTTGATCACATCACTGTATCAGCTCCTTTTACCATTCTCCCACAAATACATAAATAAATCTTTATTCTTGGGGGGACAGAGATTGGTCCCTGTTCTCTCATGCTGCTTTGTGACACATTGCCTCCTCCTCTGACCTGCAAATGTCAACAGTCTCCTTTCTGATAACCCACCCATTACTTGTTGGTCTGCATCCCAGTCTGCTGTACACCTGAGCACACCCACTAAGCACATACAAAATTCTGGCACTTCCAGCAGCTTTCTCCAAAAAGGAAAAAAAAAAAAATGCAGGTTAAATCTTAATTGGAAGATCTCTTAGTCAATAACTTATGCTCTATCAAACATATGGTAATTTGTTCTGGTTAGTTGTGACATGTTTGAGGGATGTCACTACTTTTCTAGGGCATCATCTAGATTAGGGAATTTGGGCGTGCTTGCAGATTCTGCATACAGCATCCCAACTTTGTGTTGTAATCTGACTTCATCATGTATTCTATGCTGTGACCTCCACGCAAAACAAACAAACATGTCTTCAGACACATAAGATGGCAGAAGAAACAGTACTCTCAGGCAAGCATCTGAACTGGCTGACCTGGGAGCCAGAGTGCAGGGGTTTGCCAGAGAGTGCCCCAGCAGGTAAAGGCTGATGCAGCTTAATCTCTTCCAAGAACCACCAGTACCAGTGCAGGTTCCAGCCAGTAAAAAAACCAAACCACCATTAAAACACAAACAACAGAGCACCAGTACTGTTACATGACCTCTTTAATGCTTACTTGGATGTCCATCCTGACTGACAGTTGGGTTGTTATTCAGACACTCCCTAATTAAATCTGAAGTTATTATTTGGCAGTTTCAAAAGCACTTGCAGTAAAATTGATTTCCCAACTTGGAGAGATAGCGTGCTGAACTACAATCTGTTTAGCATAATGACCATGAGGTTTTACTGCAACACACTCTTTGCTCTGATGGCAGCACACTTGTATTTATTTCCTTAATATGTACTTTAATATAGGGTTTGCTATTGGAAATTGCATTGTTTCTGTCACGAAGCAGCACAAACAGCGGCTGCTCTTACTGCCTGCCTAGCAAGGCAGTACAAAACACGAAAGATCAGAACAAATACCATTTGGAAGTCAGGTATTCGCCCCTGTCAAAGCTAGTTTAACAATGGAACAGTGTTTGAACCCAGAACAAATCACTGCTAGTTAAGCTTTGACCCTCATTTGAAAATGCAGTAGAATATCAGAATACAAGTAGTACAACAGAAGCTACAGTTTAGTATACGATGCTGCTGGGTCCTTGTGTCAATATTCACGGTCCCTATACAGCATACTGAGGAACATCACTGATTATTTTCTCTACTTCTTTCTACCCCTCCTTTATGTGGTTTTTTTAAGGCCCAAGCAATCTCAGCCAAGGGACATAAGTGTGATAAGCGGGTTAATAAAAGAAAGAGGAGGACAGATGCCGCCAGCCCCATGAGACCATGACAGCTAGGGTGACAGCAAAGGTTATTTCCAGCAATATAGTAACTCTGCAGCTGCAGACACGAGCTCCTCTACCTCACCACAGTAAGGTATGCAAACAGGCAGCTGTCCCAATGGACCCTTCACCTTGGAACAGGATTGTACATGTACAGACTGCTGAGGAAAGGTTTTCCAGGGGAACAGACTGGAGTACCTCTCTCTTCCCCTTTGCCTCTTTCTCCCCTATTTATCTATTTTGCCTCCCTTGCTGTGCTTATCACCACTATTTCCTAATCCTCTAGTCTTCAAGTAAATGGAATCTAATAAATGCATTATTAAATCAGCTGTTCAGAATATTTCATCCTGCTGACAGAAGAATAATTTATCACAATACAGACAACAGTGCTACGTAGAAGGACTAAGAAAAATAAAAACAAATCCTCAGATGACCATGTGGCCTACACACATTTTTTTGAGTTCATGTGCTCTAGTCGGGACATTGGCATAGAGTCTTTTTCCAGGACACCTACTCATTTTTTCTATGGTGGAACTGAACAGTTAGCTCAAACTCCACGATACATAACATTTGTTTTAGAAACAGAAGAAATCTTTCATAAACTGTTATTACTGAATAGCATAGAGATTTACTCCTACAACTACCATCAATACTTTTTCTTTCCCTCTTTTTTTTTTTTATTTTAAAGTTAAAACAAATGCTTCCAGTCTGCTTGCCGCAGTGGGCAGCCGTTTCTGGCAACTAAAGCTGTAAAAGGCATTTTAAACTGTGTTAATCAATACTGTCATCACAAACTTGTTAAGGGTCGATATTCTGAGTCTGTCAAAATATCAAACAGCATACATATTAATGGTCTTAAAAGAAACTACCAAATTTTGAAAACATAATCACTCCCTTTGTAAAAGACAAGCTGTACCCAGTTATGTGAGTTATCTCTAATGCAGACATTGTGTATTCTCTGGAAGATCAAGTGGCAGAGGAGGCCTGCATACATTCCTGTAAAAGCCTACTCCAACTGTCTGGGAGGGAATGTGTGCTGCTAAGACATTCTTTAGGCTTCTGAGAGCCAGCATCATCTACAGCCTACCGCAATAAACCGCAGAAGAATGACAAGCATCTAAGAGAGTGTGTGTGTGTGTTTGCACGCATGTACGTACTATTGAGACCACTGAACAACTTTTAAAATTAGAACCACGCTGTACTGTTTTGATTCTGTAGCAACCTGGTGGGTTTTACATAACTGAACGTGCCATGGAACCTCGGAGTTTTTTATACCAAGTACCCAGCATGGGCAATTCATGTCATTTCACATTAAGTGCAAGCACTGGTTTGGGCTCGAGGAAACATCTTCTGCAGAAAGAGGACAGTGGTGCAATGCGAACGCCAAAGCTATTCGTCCTTTTCTCAGGAACATTACTTCATTGTGAAATGAGATTCTGAAGCCACAATAAGCCTTCTCTAAAATGCATGGGAATAGATAACACACAAACTGAAAGAAAATCAATTCGTTCCTCACAAGCACTTAATTTACTTCCCAATACAATTTACATACTCTTGAGAAGTTTGTGCTTCTGCATAGGCTTCCTTGCTGATGAACATTCAGTAAAACAACAACAAAAAAGAGCTATCCAGGCTCAAAACATGAAGAGTCTCCTTGATACTACAGCTGCTCTGTATAAGTAAGAGCAAGGGAGACCAATTTCAGCAATCTTTTGTAAAAAGCCTAGGAAAATGCTTGGCACAGCAGACTTGATGACTATTGCAAATGACAACATAGGGCAATGAGTTTATAGCACCTTTTTGTACAACTCCCCTCCTCCCACTATTTCTGGCTAACCACTTAGGTAGGTGCGAGTCAACAAACTTTTCATAATCATGGACAGTAATTAATGAGCTGGGAGGAAAAGAATTTGCAACAAATTTGTTTGCTGAACACAACACCTTGTTCATGACCTAAGACACCTCTGACGGGTTCAGACTGAGGATACAATTATAGGATATTAAAAATTGTCATACATTTTGCTTGGTGTAAACATATGAACATGATTTAGCTGCAGCCTTGCCTGCTGATTTCTAGGTGCTTATCCCTTCTCAACATTGTCATCTCCATGTTTGCTTTGACATATAATTTAGAGTTTCATAATCATAAACTCTGGCACTGTACATCATGAAATACCCCCTCCCTGTAAATGTCTTATGAATGTGCCCTACTCCAGCCATACAGACTCTGGCTCGTATTTCTGTTAAATTATTCAAGTAATTAACAAAACAAAGATTATTCTTTTTTTCTCAGTGTTGGTTAGGGTGTAACTTGTATCCCACAAAAAAAGTTAAAACAACAAATAAGCAAGTGACACACAAGGCCTAACAAATATATATCCAACTAGTTTTCAGTACAACGTATTCCCGTATTTAAGGGCTTTTCATCATCTTTTCAGTGTACATGGTAGCTAAGAAATCACCCCCAAAACCTTAGCAAGGATCTCAAATGATCATTTACTTTTTAGAATCCTAAATTAATTTTTAAAGTCATCTCAAACTTTATCATCACATGAGACAGAAATGACCTTTTTTGATATGTGGACCTTTCAGCCTCAGCAAGCCCATGGAGAATGGCATTCTCAGTGGCCTTCAGAATGCAAGTTTGTTTCAGACTCATTGCTCAGCCCGGATGAGGAGGAGAGCTAGACCCTAGAAGTCACAAATCTCTTCCTTTCCTTGCTTTCTGCTACAGGAGTGTTTTGTTCTACCTCAGTCCTAAACTCAGCCCAGAGTTTTTGCCACAGATACATGATTCCGACACGTCTTTCCTACCTGCAGGGATGTGGAGTACAAGGACAGGACGTACATGGTATAGAAAAAGTGTAGACTGTAAGAACAGAAGTGGAGCATAAAATGGTTCAGCCATAAGACAAAAGTGATGCCCTCATAGCAGTAAATCTCTGTAGCAGTCTAGGCAGTAAGGCTGATGTGGTATCAGCAAAACATGCCATAGCTCTGATCTCCCAGTTGTTGTCAAGATATGACAGACTATATAGAACTTAGATAACTGCAGAAGAGCAGAAAAGGATATATTCAAGTCTCATCCCTGTTCCATATTGGGGAATGCATACACACCTCAATACTGGGATGTGATTTCACATCCAACATCACAGGCATAAATCCGTATGGAGGTGGGTGACGAAGAACAATCCAATTCCTTCGGAAATTATCTCACCATGACATCTAATAGGGTAGCAACTGCAAGACTGTAACAGAGTGTTTGATTACAATCAAGTCTACACACTGATATGCTACAGCAACCAGTGTTTCCTTTTCCTAGCCAGATTTGAGAATTTAGACATTACTTGAACATCTGGCAAAGACAGCAGCACCCAAAGTATCTGACTATGGCACTATGTGACAACAGATATGCCACAGCTCAATAAGCTCATGAGTCAATTGGAGCTCTTTACCTAACATCAAACGAAGATGTGGCTTGTAAAAACATCCAGTTATCACTTCCCTGACTGCAAAGTTCTCAAACACACAGCACCAAGCACCTCAGCTTGGGTGCAGAATTATGAAGAGAAGTGCGGCTTGCCTGTTTAGAAATAAAGAGCACCAATTCACTCTCCCCATCATCACATACCCTGGTGATGGCTCTCACAGACAGCTCACACCGAGTTTCAGGCAGTCTCTGCTGTGCACGAATTCTGTGCCCAATATTCTTCCTTGAGGCACTGTTCAGCTGGAATCAAGTGGGCCTATCCTAACCAATGACTGTTCCAGCTCTAGCGCATTGTACAACCCTAGATTTGCCCCTCCCGTTTTCCCAAGATTACTCTTTTCCTTTGCTGCACTCCCATGCAGGACTCCCTGCCATCTCTCCTCTGACTCCCATTTCCAAAAGCCTTGGACTGTCCCTTTGACACTCCGATTTCCTCCCACCTCAGCACTGCTGTTCATGCATTACAGTATTCTCTCAAACACCCCCACTCTCAGAGAACATTACCTATTTTGATCATGGAAACTGCTGACAGACAGCTCATTAGAATCAGCAAATGTTAATTGTTTTGCATTATTAAGGATAAGTTAGCAGTTAAGGCTCCATACTATCCACAACACCCTTTCCTCTCACAAAGGGTGGACTGTGCTGACTTTAATCAGTAACTCTGCAGCAGTGCTTATGTTTCAGAGATCTCTCTTGCTGATACACAAGAAGCGGTCACAGATTTGCATAATGTATTCCATCAAGTTCAACGGGATACAATAGTGTAACAGAATACAATGTAGGGTAGTAATACAGGCATACAATAGAGCGCCACATACCACTCAGAGGAACAATTCCAATTATTTTGTTAGCTAAAAAAATTAAAACTATGTATGTGTTTTCAGGTGGCGATTGTACAAAGCTAACAATAAGTCGCAATTTAATTATGTAATAAACACCAGGTAGCCATGTAGAATCTTAATAAAAATCTGTGTCTCACAAATGCTTTTGAAGGTCACGTTGCTGTGTATTGTATTTGTTTATTTTCTCAAGAGTTATGAAACAGGACATGTTTAGAGGTGACTGCAATCTTTCAGCACTATTAAATGCTTAAATAGGGGAGGAAGGAAGTACAAAGATTTCCAGTGTTTAGTATACACAAAACAAGCTCAGTTTGGCTTCACAACACAGTTCTACCCTAACACAGGTCTTACCTAATTACATGGCTGACTGAGGAAAATGAAGGTTTCTGCATTCACTCCTTCCTTGTGACACTGCAGGGAAGTAGTGTGAGCTAGCAAAGATGCTGTTTTCCTTGGGGCATCACCCAGTTCGGGGCAGCACTGTTGAGTACAGCTTCACATTATCCTGACAGCAGGATAAGCTTAGTGCAACAGAGTCAGCTTCCAGGCTGAAGCCTGCTTGTATCTAGCTGGCATGCAAGACCAGTTTTTGTTCCTCTGCAATGGGTGTAGATGTGACCTGTGTTACCTTCATCCATCGCTACACTATTCTCACTTCCAAATTTCATTCTTATTTTCTCTTGAATAGCTTGCAGCATCACTTGCTTAAGTCACTGAACAACTTTGTAATTTTATATAAAATTGCATTTAATTCAAAAGGAATCAAAGCAAATCAAGAGGTAAATGATACAGTTCCTATACTGTAATATCTTACCAGATAAATGTACCTGTAAACTCTGGTTTCCCATGCAAAGTGCATGCCTAAGTTGTGAATGTAGCTGACTTCATAACGATCCTTATTAATCCTTGGAATCTTAGAGACATAATTCTTACTCTAACTTTTATTCCATTCCACCCCTCCTCCTGACCCATGAATAAGGAGGAAAAGGTACAGCATGACCTCCCATGTAGCACAACCTGCAGAATCTCATATGGCAACACCAAACTGTTTGTAGTTCAAAATATCTTACAGATTTACATAATCTGCAAATTCCAAAGATACAGGAAAATCTATCCACATTCTATTTCAGTGGTAAAATTCAGCTGCAGTTAAAATACAACACTTCATTTATATTTGGAATCTCATTATCTCATGGATAATGCCTACTAGCTTATCTTTTGTTTTCTCTGGAGAAACCACATCAGGATATGCCTCCTGTACTTTCATAGCAAGTGTTTTGAGGATGCTTATGACTTTAAGACAAATGAACCTGTTCTGAGCTTTTGTTCTGTCTACAAATTTAGGAACAGAAAGTCATGATTCAAATCCCTACCTATAAAAGAAAAGTTAGTTAATTGCCTTTAGATATAATCTTATATATTAACATTTTTACTTGTTATTTGATTAGTTGGTATTTGGAACATCACACAGCACAGAAGCCCGTGGGGAACAGTACTAGAAGCAGTGGGCAGGACAGGAAGAAGGACAATCACTAAGTGTCAACCATTATGTTGGGACACACCGTATAAAGAAAATTTTCCTTAGCAAAACCTTGTGAAATATAATCTTACCTAAAAAAAAAAAAAAGGACAAATCCCTATGACATGTCCCCCCTCAATAACTTCCTTTTTGTTTCTCCATTTGGAAAAGAGAGCTCTTGGCACAAGGCTCCTGATAGTAACTGTGATGAACGTAGCAGTAAGAAAGTGAATGACACCAATAATAACAGGGTAATATCTCAGCTCCTTCAAGTTTTTCTTCCAGTTTTTGACTTCCTATTGTTTTTCATGAACTCCCTCATTTTCATGCAATCACTTTCCTTAGTACACTAATGATAACATAGAATGGGCACATACCTGAGAATAGACATGTATTACTGCCAGAAAGTACTTAATGGAATGTTAATGGTGTGAAGTCAAAGATGAATTATAGAGTATTGAGGTTCTTTTTTCTCCCTTGTGTGCATACAGTACAGAACAATCTTCAGTTACAGGCAGAAACTGATTCTTGGGGTTCTCAGTTCCAGAAACAATCAGTGCCACAATCACCTCTACCTATTAGGAGATTAAATTGCAGGAAGGAGTTTCTTAACGATTGCGATCCTGTGCTGTGGTATATACAGCACACAATCTTGGCAGAATTTAGCTTCCAAACTCTAACAAATCTCTACAAAACATCTAAAGATCTGTCATGTTTCTGAAATATATCTATTTTTTATATAAACTATTCCTCTATTCAATGCCAAATTCCTGCTTTTCAGAACAGAAGCAGTAAAGCTTTAATGATCCTTAAAATTTTGTTCTTTAACATTGTCAAAGTACTATAATTCTTCCTGATCTCTGCTTTCAAATGGCCCACATACCACAGCCAAAATTATGATATCATTACTCATAGGCAGGCAAAAATACATGGAAAATTTCAGACCAAGCTGTTGAAAAGAGGAAATACTGTAACATGCTCTAAGACAGAATTTTAGAATGGAAAGCACCCAGCAGTTATAACAATAGATGGCACTATCACTTTTTTTTTTTTGTGTAATTAATACTTATGATCTATGTGTATTTGTGATTACACTATACAGGACAAAAAGATCTAGATTTTCCACATGCTTAACATTTTTTCTCGCGACACAGAAAACACTGCACCATCTTCAATAAAGGATTACCCAGAGTTTACTTAAACGTAGCTTAAAAGAAAAAGGAAACGGAAAAATCAATTTTTGGAATAAAATTTGTTTTTTTTATGAAAACAATTTTGTATTGAACAGTATAAAACAGAAGTGGAGAGAAAACACAACAGATTTGTTTTCACCAGCAAAGCACACAAAAGGCAAAAGGATAGTGAAAACATTTGACTGATATTGAACTGAAAAGGAGCTTAAGTTACAGCATTCACTTAAGTGATTAACAACCTTCCTGACACAAAGCCAACAAGCTGAAGGAAGAACCACCTGACATGGAGTTGGAAGGTTGTGCCTCTCTTCGTTCAGGACTCACATTTCCTGTTCTACTGAAAGCAGCACCCAAAAGTGCATTCCTCTGGCATGAAGTTATAGACAGAAGTTGGCAGCACTTTGGTGAATATACCTAAAAACCTAAATCTAACAGACACATTAAGGAAGTGGAGAAGAGTTGCAAGTTGCAAAAGCTTTTGGGAAATAAACTGCTAAGCACCAGAGAGTGCTTCCCAGTGGTAGTGCAGAATGGCATGGCATAGTGCAGATCCAGCATTTGTAACAGGTTTGCAATAGGGCAGTAGTCAAAGAGATGCCATTAACATTTGATTTCAGATCAAATTCAGAAAATTAATCAAGACTTCAAAAGTACCCTGAATCATACTTCATTTTCCATTGGTCCTTTGCAAAAAAAATACTTGCACACTCCTCATCCCCTAAAGGACTACCACCTTGGTATCTCAGTTTTGCCCGATTCTGTTTCATAGGATAATTTCTTGTGTTCCTCCTGCTAATGTATTTTTAACAATACTGCATGTATCCTGTCACTGTTTGTTGTGTTTTTGTTTTTTGTTGGTTTTTTTTTTCTTTTTTTCCAAAAAGTAGGATTGGGTGTTAATTGAATTTGAAAAAACAGATGTCATCAGGATATACCTGCTTTCAAGCACTTCTTTCTAAACTACTTTAAGATATACTGTATATTTCTACAGAACCATAGTTCTGTCATTGTACATTTTATCTCCAGAGGGATGTTGCATTTTATTAACTAGTTGGCAAGTCTGAAAGGAGTTCATATGCCTACAGCATAAATATTTTTTGAAAATAATTATGAGACCTATTACAGTGAGGACAGTCATGCTCATTACAAAAAGTCTCAGAATCACACAGATACTTACTTTGCTTTACAATTTATAGGAAAATGCCTGTAACTACACTTTCAATCAGTTCAGCATTGCTTTATAAGTAAACTGATCAGCCTTTGCATATTTATGCTCTCTGCTGCTTCAGGATTATTCCAACCAGGTATCATCTCCCCTGTGACGAGAGGCAACAGTCATTTTGCCTGCCTACTAAAGCCATCCCTCTGCTCCTCCTGTTCCTCCCATTCTGTAATGAAAACTACTCCCAGACTTGTCTGCTGTCACTGGAGTCCTGCCAGTTCAATCTCAGGCACAGAGGACTCTCTGGAACGCAGGTATTTCCAAGGTAGTGTTCAGCAGACAAAAAGGAGGCGCCCCTAAGCTGCTTCTAATGACAAGTCAATGAAAGGAGCTCTAAGAGCAGTAGCAGAGGTCAAGATGTTAAAAGGATCCCTACCACCATTGTAGTTTTGTGATCAGTGCCATCATGGAGCACAAGAAAGATGCAAGGATCAGTCATTCCCACAGCTGTCAAGGTAACAGCAAAAATCCACATCTATTAGGAAACCCTTTAGTGCCATTGTGCCTAAACACAGGATTTCAATCACTGTTTCGACAGTTGTACAAACTGCTGTGAAGGAAGGTCAGCAACCAACTTGGAAATGCTGCTGCACAGAGATGTGGCAGTTAGTGTTATGTGCTCTATTCACAATTACATGGAGAAAGGAGTTAAAATTATTTTACCCCTCTTCTGTTTAAATAGTCTGCCTGCTACCAGACTGTGCGGATCAAAATGACCCTGACTGTCTCCTTACCACTTAATCCCCCTCACATCACTAGCTCAGAACAGGTTCTAGAGACTCGCAACTTAAAAATTTATTTTCCTGCTCTATCAAATCAACAGCCACCAGTGACCTTTAACATCTCTAACCACTTTCTTTCTCTAAGCTCCTGCATACTCCTGCAGTCCGCCTCTTCAAGCCCTTTCCCAATATTGGCATTATGAAGACGGCAGAAATCAAATACATTACATGATACACGTGTCTATTGCATTATCCAGTGCAGAACAGTACTAGGAAACCTACTCTGACATACAGTTTCATCTTCAACTAAATGTGGACAAGATTAATGAAAAATGAACACAGTAAGAACAAGAGAATCAGCCAGGACGGCACCCCAAAATTGCATCAGTCAGGGTTACTCCATTTCTAAGTCACTAACACTAAAGTAGTCACAAAAAGAAAGAACAGCCTTTCTTAAAAATTACTCTGCAAACAGAACTAGCAAGTTACCATCATCTTGCTTCTCCTCTTCCTTTTTACTAGATATCAAAAGCTCTATAAAATGGCAGGACCACACCTGCTTGTTGCAGCTTCAAACGTACAGAAGTTTTGTCTGCATTCACAGCTGGACACAAGCATCAGTAACATATCTTCACACGTGCCAAATATTTATTTGAAAGTAACGTAGAAAAAAGTGCAAGACAAGGAACCACAGGAGTTTGGTAACTTAATTGCCAGATCCAAGCTCTTATTGTGTCCCACTGGATATTTGTTCCACTGGATCATTTAATGATAGAGGACTTCAGTCAAGGCAACCATATATATCACATTTACAACTTAGAATCCATTAACAACACCATACAGTATACAAGTAAAATAAAAAATTTAGTTTCAGTTCACTTTCTCTGCTCTCTCATAAACACACAGAAAAAAGGATGTATGAAAGCAATAGGCACTTCAGTAACTTGTAACTCGTGACTGATACCTACAGCAGGTAACACTGTTCTCATTCTTGCATCAACTTCACTGACTCAAGTATGATTTATAGACCGAATCCTATAAGAAAGAGAGGATCAAATAGAAATGCATGCTATCCTAGGAAAAAGAAAATTACCCAAGTGCCTCACTACTCTTAAAAACCGTGCCACAGTACTCACACCAGAGGGATGTATTAATTCCACCGGAGACACACTGGCTGCCCCACAGAATAGGAAATGTCAAATTACTTCAAGTTCTTTAGGTAAATACTATCAACATGTAAGTCTTTTAATGACAGTATCCTGTGTATTCCACAATTTTTAGCACATTAAAGGATAGCCAAGAAAGGAGCTATAGGGAGATAACTCTTTTTGGAGATACCTTGCATTGTTATTAACACTTAACTAACAAGAATGCTTAGTGTAAGGGCCCAGCGTAAGAAGCACATCAATCTGCAGTGTTAGATACACATCTCACGGATGTATGGCAAGTGTGCTCACCACTCCACACTTCTCATCTCAGTAGCACTCCTTTTTATACTCAGAAAAAATGTCAAACTGGTAAATTTACTGTAAACAATATATTGTTACGGAGTGCTTCAGCAGTGGCACTTACAACACACAGTATTGCTTTCATACATGTAACACACAGAGTACATAATCACACAGGAGTGCCATTGTCACTTATCACTCAGCAATACCCAGAGTGGGAAGTGTCACTGTGCTTGATAACTACAGCCTAACGAAAGGCAGATGATAATTATTATCCAAGGAGGTTGCACCCAATTTCAGTCCGCTGCTTAGGGAACATTTGTTGCCCATCACTCAGGAATTGTGCAAAACAGCCGTTTACCTGTCAAACTTGCATTCCCTGTTTCCAGATGAGACACCAGGTAGCAGTGCTACCTCTCATTAGATTGCAAAACATTAATCCCAGAATTGCCTTCCACCTATAAGGCGGTGCATTCATGAAACATTTTCTTAGTTTGTCTTTTTCTTCCTATACTTAAATTCACATTTATAATTTGGGATTTGCAGTAAATTATGAGCAAAAGTTTTCAACCGAACTCAGCTGGAAAGCATCTGTAGATGAAATTCAATGGATGGGCTTGGACTAGACAGTGATTTAACAGAACCAATTTCCAAGACATGAACTGTCACGTTTTTTGTTTACAATTGCTGATGACATCTGAACTAGTGTATTTCTGCAGTTGTGGTAGGGAAGGGACTTGCACGATATATAGATTTAGATTTTACATACAACACACAAAACAAGAGCATAAGCAATTAAACACAATGATGCAGCCAGAGAATGACTAGCTTTATTAAAAAAAAAAAAAGTTTGAAATGAAAGACAAAAGGATAAAAAGAAGAAAACAATGTTGTATCATTTTACGTTAAATTTGGTTTTTTCCCTTCTCTGGAGGACTTGGATGCTTTGCGCTATTTTAAGGCTCAGGCTATCATTTTCCAAAAGCACTTGAATGAACACTAAAGGACAAAAGCATCATTCTGAAGGGCACAGCTGCTTGCAGTGAGGTAGCCCTGAGACCTTCATTCTGTTGATTCAGTGTCTCTTCAGATGAATGATAGGAAGTGCATCTGTCCGTAACTTTGCAACTTCATCTTTATTGCATACTGCTATGCCAAAGCAAGCAGGTAAACAGTTTCTTAGTGAAATCCACTGACAGCAAGCCAAGATGCTATTGGGTACCCTACAAAGGCAGTTTCATGTGGATGCATGAAATGGCATGTACTCAGGAACAGGGAATTAGAGTTATTGCTTGTGTTCCTGTTGAGATTTCTCCTCAGCACTGTTACGTGAACAATGATACCACACCCAGGATGTGGGCTTGAGTGAGTTTGGGTTTATCCTCAAAGGGTTCAAGAATGTCTTCTGCCAAGCTGAAGTACAGCTGATTCAGTAGGACAAAACATGCAAACTGAAGACATGTAGCTAGTAAGGGGAAGTTAGCATTTCTGTTTATCTTAAAATATATACAAGGAAATTAAGTTTCTAATTATCCTACTGAGGTTTGTCTCCAAAAGGTGGAACTGTGGATATACTCAATCAAAGAATAATAAGCAAATGGCTGAAATTGCTGCAGTTCCATTATGCAAGACTGAAAAAGGCAACACAGCAGACAGATGAGGCTGGCATTTGCAATCTCAGGCACTGAAAAACATACCATGTATTACAGAAGATTCTTCAGTTAAACTTAGAACTACACTTTCAAATAGAAAAATTAGAGTTTATGATACTAAGTGGGCTAAAGAAAACAGTATTAAATTTGGTATGTTGTAATACTGAGTCCTGAAAATGTTATAAACAGGAAGCTATAGTTAATGGTGGTCAGCTTCCAGAGCACTGAATGCATCTATATCTAAACCTTAGAAAAGGAGACCACAAGGGATCTGTGAAATGCACTGCGTTTCATCCAGCGCTTCTCTAAAAAAACCCAAACAACAAACAACTACAACTACCCCAAAACCCCCAAACCAACCAAACAAAAAGAAAATCTGAATGGTTTAAGTCAAACGGCTATTTTATTCATCCAGTTATTCAGGGAATGGTATGTCCTTATTTACTTGTATAGACTTTTAATGTACAACGAAGAAAGGCAGCTTTTCAGTCCATGCTGCAGGAAACACCAGCATGTGCTGACTTGATGAAAAGCACTGCCGCACCCAGAAGGATCACAGATGTATCATTCTGTTCTCAGTTATCTGTGTAATACAAAGAGCAGCGTCAATACCAAACCATTTTGCCTCATACATGAGGGACTCCTGTGGGACAGGTGAGGTGCCAGTGCAAAATTTTCTGGATAATGATTAAGGGATCATTTGAGAGAATGGGGCTAGGGGAGAGGGGACATGTAATTTGATGTATTCACCTTAAGAATGGCCAACACCCTTTGCAGCAAGAAAATTATGTCCAAAGGTGGAAAGTGGTCCACTCAAAGTGAGAGACTGACTGACTCAGACTAATCAAGTTTACTCCACCATAACACAGTGGCTTTAAAGACCATAGCCTGATCCACCCCTTTGAGGGGGTGTTCTCTTTGCTCCCTTTCTTTTCCTGGGTTATCACAGTTCCATCCAAGAAAATCTGGTGCAGAGGCAGAAAACTACTTAAATTTTCTACTTAATTAAAAACAACCAAACAGGTTCATTTTAGGGGAACAATATATCTTGTCACCAAACAACATCATCCAGCAGCACTTCTCTCCTCTGACACACACAAGGGTCCAGGAAAGTGCACATGGCCATAAATCAGGAACTGTTCTAATTGGCACTATAAACTCCCAACACAAGTACGTTACATCATAGCACTGAAAGCAAACAGGTGACATTCTGAGCAGTTTGATCATTAAACACAGTATCTGTATCATGTTGAATACAAATAAGTCCTTCCCCAAATAATAACAACCTCAACAGTACTGGTAACCTTCACGAAGAATAGTAGCATCGTATTGTCTTGAGGTATTAATAACAACATTCCTGAAATGGCACCTAGAATTTTCAGTTTAGGGGTAAGATCTACAAGATCTCCATCTCTTGTTAAGTGAGTTTCCCAATGACTGTCACTATTACTTGGACAGTTTTGCTATGGTTGCCTGTAAGGGGATGATTAATTTGAAGTTGGTTTTGGCTGTCTGAAAAAGGGACAGAAGTAAATGTTTTCTCCTGCACACACTGCAGGTTCAGCCACAGAATTATTGTTGAGAAGCCCCCTCCGGACCTGCTTCGCTCTGCCCCTGTCTGACAGATGTCTCCAGGTGCTTATGCTGCTTCCCAACCCCAATCCACGTCATTTACAAGCAACACTAACTAAGAGATGACATTATGGGTGATTTGCAAGTTTTCTTGAAGATTTTAAGCTATTGCACTCAGCAGAAATAGAGAGAGGAAAACACAGAGACAAGGCAAGCAGGGCTGGGGGACATCCCAAATGACTGTCAGCCTGAAGAAGTCTCATGCATTTGACACTAAACAACTACAGTCACAGAAGTTCCAAAGACAAAATATTCTCAGCTTTAGGGCTTGTAACCATCGCTACTTGGAAACAGCAATATTCCAACGTTATCTATTTCATTTGGTTCCTTAGCAGTTTGAAGACACTAAGCCTTTTACTGGAAAATAAAATACTACATCACGAAAATTGTAGGCAATACCCGAATGGAGACATACCAGCAACAAGCTCTAAACTCACCACAGCATTCAAAACTACAAGGCTGAGAATTTTTAAGAATAATAAGCAAGTAGTTCAAGAGAGACATGGAAGAGTTAGGGTAGCGTAAAGACTGTGTCATGGTAAGCGCCAAATAAGGCAGGTTTTTGTACTGGGCTATGCTAGAGGAAGTGTACTGGACATAGGAAATCCAACAGTAAATGTATTTATGGACAACTGGTCAATATGCAGCTGTTAAGGAAGTTTCAATTCAAGCGTTCTAGTTATGAGTGAATTTGGACAACACTGGGTTTCGTGGCCCACACAAGAAGAACTGCCTAGATATAAAAGCTCAAACAGGTAATAAAAAATTTAGTATCCCACTTATATTGTAGGGCCTGGACACCTACAGGATCCATATAATTTGCATCCGTTGCTGATAGTGGTCTTTTCAGTTTAGGTATCTAGTTTAAGGATCAGTAGACAATTAACAATTGATAACCAGCTCAAATAGCTCATTTGATATCTCCGTCTCTGAGGCACACTCCCACACTGTCAGTGTCTCAGTTCACTCTCTCAGCTACACTGAACAATAAATCAAAACAGAGGCAGCTGCACTAACAATGTCAATAAAGAAAAAGGCTTCAGTGCTGCCTTAAAAAAATTATGTATCAGCATTTACTGGCTACATTTCCTTTAACGCTGAAGTCCTATAACATGCTGTTAGAAACAGATTATTAAAAGCAGATAAAAGTGTTCCGTAATGCTTGTGAATTGCTGCTCAAGTGGATTTTAATAATTGAGAATGGAAAATTTTATCATTGTGCACAGGAACCTCACCAGAATGAAATGTGGGGGAGCTGAAGTTTCCTTTAGTTTCACATTTTATTCTCATTTCAGTAGGATTAGAGGGAGTTCTGGCCCTTCAGTTTCTTCTAATTAAATTATTTAAACTATCTAATAGGCTTTTTAATTTTTCAAGGGCAAAATACAAAGTTAAGAAGCAACTTGATTAAAAAAAAAAAAGGGACAGGCCAGTTGCTACATGAATTACATGGGGCAAAAATCAAAAGGTAATAAGTGCATCTGTCACAGAGTCACAGTCCAGGTAGACTGCACTGTGTGTCAAGCGGCTCGGAGGTCATGGCATCTCCTACATACACCTCTTCCTTCCTGCTTGGTGGAATTGGTATTCCTCAGTCATTAAAATGATGCATACAACACCTGTGTAACCTCAGGGTCATATTTCCAGAGAAAAAATGTAAAAACCAGCTCTTCCAATAGAAAAAAGTAAAGCATGTGAATTGTCTCCTGCTGTATAATTGTTTCCTCTTCTCCCACCACCATTTTAACTTCTGTTAATATACGTGTTTCCAGTCCTTCTGTTTTTTACATCTCTGTGGGGTTTTGCCAGTCCTTATACCAGAATTCTTCCCTGGAAGACCCAAATTACAGGTTTTGGTCACTGGACTCAGACCTAGCAGCTGCCAAAAAAAAAAAAAAAAAAGGCTTACATCTGAAGTATTTGGTAGAAGCAGAGGCCAGTTACAACACAGTTAAAATTAAAATAAGTGATATTGGTGTCAGTCATCATGAAGAACAAAATATGCAATTGAAAAATACAACCGGGTCTGATTTAAAATTCCTCTAAACACATACACACTTTGATTCACCTATTTATTTTCCCTTCTGCAAGCCACACACATTTTCCTATGAATCTTTCTATTGCACGAGGCAAGAATCATTCCTTTTAGAAAATAAATTTAAAAAAAAAGAAATGCTTGGATTAGCCAGGCCTTACTGACCTTCCTTCATGAATAAACAATGAGCTTTTCCAGAACTGGGAGAGAAATTCATTATACACAATGAATGCATTGCTTTGTTGTCAGACAAAAAAAATCCAGCGCAGTATCAAAGCACTTTGTTCTATGCTACTTTCACTTAGCACACTTTTTAGATTTTGAACTTCTGGAGGGAGGAATTAACCCTCCCAGGCAAATAACTCTGAACACTCATCACATACAAGTCTCAAAAATTACACTGAAACAGACTACGTGTAGCACATTTGCCTTGCTGATGCTCTTGACACTCGGGTGGATTTAATCAAAATGGGAATACACTCTTTTGTTTTTCCTCTTTTAGCTTTGGAGCTTTAAAAGAAAACACAGATCCGTCCTGCTTTTATTTTTTTTTTTCCTTCCTAGTTGAATAAAAGTGAGGAGGCATTAAAACTGCCATAATTCTAGTCAGTCAAATGTTTTAAAAATAAGAAATCACACTTTTTTTTTTTTTCCTAGAGGCTAATATCCTTCATTAAGTGTTCCTTTTCTGCTTTCAAAATAGTTTTTAGGCAATAATAGATTTCCACTTCATTATCTCTTTGTAAGACTATAGAACCGTCAGATGTATTACAAACATCTCAAGCGACCTATACCATTTCTAAAAAGACTTCAGAAAACATATTTATGGTTTAGGACTCCAGATAGGAAAAACGCAAAATAGAGTAGAAAGAAAAACATTGCTGGGGCTGCTTCTGTCACTAGTAAGTTTTATGATATTTCCTAATATAAGGAAGAATTAATTATCTTCCCCCCCCCCCAGACTCGTCAGAGAGATTTATCTGTTGAAACAAACTTTTCATACCACTGCTGCAAATATTTCTCAGTTTCAAACTAGAGCTATGGTAGAGAGAGATAGCATCTTCTCGTTAGCAGGAGGAGGGAGTGCTTTTCATACAGTAGTGAAAAAGAAGCAAGTGCTCAGTTCTCAACAGACCAGGTTACATGGCAGCATGGAGAAATACATACTTTCAATAAGCATTTATTCAAAGGAAACAACAAGGTCCACCCTATTAGCAGTCAATGGGATATATAAGAACATATTCCAAGACAGTCTCCAACCAGCAGCTATTTCTATAGCCTCATTCTCTACCTCCATGCCTGACATTTATTTTGGAGAGAGAGAAAGAGATGTCTTTCCCTTACTTTTTGTGGGAGGAGTAGTTGGGGGATGCCAGGGGGAAGGAATGAAGAAATATACCATCCCGTACCAGAACCTCATGTTGCTGTTTCCTCTCTACTACATCTAAGGAGCAGAAACCACAATCTGAGTCTAGACTTAGTGCCTGAATTACAAACACCAGTCAAATGATTAGTAATCCAGCTGTGTTGGTGCGAATTGGGACAGACCAGCTTCTCACTGAATTTATCTCCTATTTCATTCCTGTTATTCAGTGCTTGACATGTTTTTACTACTAACAAATTAGTACTACTGACTTGCCATGCTTCATAAAACTCTTGTTTCATAGTCACACGGTTGTGACAAATAAAACAGGGAAGAAAACAACAGATTTAGTGTGGCTACATAATTTGCAATGTATTTATAACCAATGCCGTGACAGAAAGTGATTGTCCAAGTTACACAGATAAAGTACAATATTCTATATACAGCAGTTCTTCAGCTAATGAGCTGGTTTTGGACTATGTGGGTCAAAGCTACAGTATGGATAAAGGGGGAACAGGAGGCAATCTACTGAAATGAATACAGAATGTACAGAAGAATACAAGTGAGCTTGAATCACAGCTCTAGAAATTTCAGAATTCAAGATCATAGAAGCCAATCCTGTCTAAAACTGCTGGGACAAGAAGATTCAACACAAGTTCAGACCCAACCCAGGCCTCTATACAAGTTGACATCACTGTATCACATCTGTCCCCCAGCCCCTGACCAACTATTAGAGCAAAGAAAGTCAGGTCCTAATTACAAAAAAGCCCACAAGAAAACCAAACAAACAAAACCTATACCTCTATTTAGGGTGGCAGATGAAATACTGTGAAGCTATCTTTGCATCAAAAAAAAAAAAAACAAAGAAGAAATTAGAGTATTTTTTGCTTACTAAACTATGCGTTAAAAAGTGTACTTGCATCTATGGTTACTTGTTTTTAAATGTGTGATGCCAAGAGGATTATCCTTTTAGTTACTAAAATATAAGCTATCCATGTTTATTTCCTTCATTTTTTTTAAGAACCTGCCATTTTCTATGCTATGTCTTATCTATAAAATTATGTGTATAGATACACAAGTATTTGTGTATAGAATATTACTTATATAACTTCTTCCGAATGATAGTCATTTTCCTATCCAAGAAGCAAAAAAAAGTTAAAATGACAAGGTGTTATTTTTACTTACATAGCTAACTCTATTCCCAGCAACCTCAATTCCATTTGGGTTAAACTGGAACAGATTGGACTTTACAAACATAGCTACTGCCTAATAACACTAATCCACATTTTCTGTGGAGTGCTGACAGCACAGCTAGTTCTTTGAGTCTTTGTTATTATTTGCTTCTTCCACGGTCTGAAAAGATAACGTATGCATAATACAAGGGCAGCATTGGTTATCTGCATGTTAGGGCATTATTTGTTTATCAGCTAAAAAAACCCCACACCTGAGAGGATGCAAAATTTTTCTACTTTCACAGACTGTATAACTTTCAGCTGGACACTCTAAGGATTGAGTGGCATGGAAATATAACATTTCCACAGGAGCGTACAGCAGTATTAGCTCTGCAATTAAAGCTTTTTTTTTTTTAAGAGACAGAAGGAGCTGCATCTGCTATTACTACAATGAGAGCATTAATAAGATGCAAGCCTATGAAACATGTTACATAAAAAAATTAATACCCAAAAAGGTATTAAAAAAATAATTAAGTTTTAAAAGAAAAATTTACATTGATAAAATATCCTGTATACTTACAACTTGATCATACTGCTTCAATCCTCTAAGTCTTATCAACATAAACTAAGCCAGCTTATTCCTCAAATAACATTTTTAGTTCAAAACTGAAATGAAAACATAAATCACACCTTTGCGTTTCTAAGACTAAGTTGTGATACATAATTTGCTGTCATTTGCATTTTCAGACACCTTCCAGACTGAAAATAACAATGCTTTCTCAAGGTACATAATCACAGTGGTGAAGAAATGCTTATGACTATTTTAGGGTTCAATTTTTACCTATTAAAAAGTAATACTGCTCATTTAATTACAGGGAAAACAACTTCCATTTAATTGTTACTTTTTAATACTACATAATTATGACTAATGCATAAATTATCTGTATTGGCAGTATTCACTGATGTAGTTGCATTTCATCATTTCTGCAATTTTGACCTATCCCAAGTACTTGATATTGGACTATGGGAAAATTTATTATCAAAAAACCAGAAAATCCCGTTTCAGAAAGACAGCCCAGAGGGTTCATGGAGTAGTCTAAGACATACTGGGAATCACAGAATCATAGAATGGTTTGGGTTGGAAAGGACCTTTAAAGATCATCTAGTCCAACCCCCCTGCCATAGGCAGGGACACCTTCCACTACACCAGGTTGCTCCGAGCCCCATCCAACCTCAGCTTGAACATTTCCAACAATGGGGCATCCACAGCTTCTCTGGGCAACCTGTCTTACCACCCTCATTGTAAAAAAGTTTCCTCCTTATATTCAATCTAAATCCACCCTCTTTCAGTTTAAAACTGTTACCCCTTGTCCTGTTGCTACTGGCCCTGGTATAAAGTCTTTATCTTTTTTCTAAATTTTGTTTACATATTGAAAGGCAGTGATAAAGTCCTACTTAACTCTAATATTCTGCCTTAGACCCCATCTATAATTATTCACAATATTATTTACACAGACTTCCCCCCATTCCCACAGCCAACCCTCTAGATGCACTGAGAGCACTGGTATACACTCCCCAGTGAGGAAGGGTGAAGGAAGGTTCTCATTTGTATGCAAACATGACTTTTTGCATTGTAAAACTTTACTGTGAATTAACAAATGTAACTACAGCTGTCAAAAACTAATGCAAACGGTTATTTTTTCAGTCCATCACTCTCTATTTTGAGCCTATCAGCACTATTTTCAGCACTACGGATGCATAAATATTACATGTTGTGACACCTAGTGAGTACCACCGAGTGCAAAAGGGGACTATAGTCTTGATCTAGGCAGAAATAGAATTATTGGATAGAAGAACTGTATAGTCAAAAGTGATTTAGCTGAAAAAGGGGTGAATACTTATAATAAATTCTTGCATTCTTTCATTATTTTCAAAACATCACCACATTCCTGTTAATGAGCTTTGGAAGATTGCATTTCATTATTTTTGAAAGGACTTTAAGACAACAGGAATTTAAAAATAGTTTTTAAAAAGTTTTCTGAATACTATTAATATAAACAATGTAGAAAACTTGCATACACATCATAATTCCCTGGAAGAAAAAAACTAAACAAAATGCTGCTATGAGACCTTGAGAGGACTGACCTACAGTCTGCTGCAATGCTGTGAGCAATCACGCTACTCAAGCTGTCGAAATTAGGCTCTTCCTGCTGTGACAGCAGTTCCAGGGTGCATGCATGACTGAACTTTCAGAATGATTTTTTTTGGTTTTTTAATGTGGACCATTTGGAAACAGCTAGGACTTAAGAGTTCAGAAAGCATAATTTTTTTTAATTTTTTTTTTAACTAACTGACACATGACCAGTGTGCTTGGAACAACAGTGTCGCTATATCTATAATTTTCTGTTAACTTGACTGTTTTTACAATAACTATGCACTATTAAGGAAGCTTTCTGGACCCTAATTCAAGGTGAATAGCTCAGAAGTTGACCAGCTCATACTGAAGGAAGAATAAAGCATCTTTCAATGGTCCCGTCTAGGATCAGACAGCAATTTTTCACCAGTGATATTCAACATACTTCACCTAAGCCCATCCTCTCTGTATTTCCCCCAACTAATCAGTAATAAAATACAATACCTCAAGATAGACTAATTTTTAGGCTACATAGCAGTGTGATCAAATTGTGAGGATGGCCTTGGCTTCTTTTACTTCTGCAATAACCTTCCCTTCAGGCAATTTCTTACCAATCTCATCCAACTGCTGATTCTTTTTTGGAGCAGTCAAAATTCCAAAGGGCATCTTTAACCACCCCAGACCTACTAAACATAACTAAAGCAGAATTGGTTAATCGTCCTCCAACTTTTCCTTCCAGAAGTTTTAGCATTCGCACACAAAATCCACTGTTTGATTTGGCACAAGGATGACACGACTAGTATAGTATTACATGGGTTAGTGTCAAGCTAAAGTCCTTAGAGTAAACACAGGCAGAAAATCTTCAGTTGTCCTAAGTCATACTCCTGCTGATGCAGTCAGCTAGATCCATGATTTTCACCAGGCTATTTGACCAAACGATAGCTAACATCTGTCTGCCCTTTTAGCAGCACTAGTAATTTTTGTAACTGAAACTGAGTTACCTCTGTCACCATGAAGTGAATTCTGGCTGGAGACTGCCAGGTTCACTGAAACTGAATGTGCT
The DNA here is from genome assembly GCF_000699245.1 of Pterocles gutturalis. Taxonomy (NCBI): domain Eukaryota; kingdom Metazoa; phylum Chordata; class Aves; order Pterocliformes; family Pteroclidae; genus Pterocles; species Pterocles gutturalis. The sequence continues at coordinate 24,307 of NW_010127972.1, read as the reverse complement.
AGACAGCTACAGTGGTAGAAATAGAGAAAATGACACTACTGCACAATCATTTTTTTCAAAAGAGAAACACCCATATTTTGAACAAATACATAGAAATATGTATATTGAATAATAAAAAAAATTAGTTTAGTATTAGATCAGACATACATAGCTGTCATACAAAATCATGAGTTGCACTTTGGATTTTGACTGATGGGTTAATCTCTGCTAATGATCTTCAAGTGCACAATAAGTTACTCATTAAAACGCAATTGTATATCTCAGAATATCACCTCTACTCATTGATTTCTATGCACTGACATAAGCAGACATACAAACATCTGAAACTTACCCAGTAAATACAGTATCCAACCAAAAACTAGGGAAATTGAAACTGTTCTAGTTTTCCCATGACTTTAGAATTTAGAATTTCTTTAGAATTCTCCGCTTCTCTTCTCCCCCTCAACCCACAAAAACCCAAAAGAAGCAACCAACCCATTCAAGTAAAAATATAAGTTTACAAATGAAAGCTATGCAGTCCATCAAAGAAAAATGCCTAGGTATAGCTCAGTTGTCTCAAGTACTGCATCACTAAACACCACACCTTCATATCCTGATTTTTTTTTTTAAATTTGCTTTTCCCCTGTTAACTTCACTCTAATAAAGCCTAATAACTGGATTCCCTTGTGGAAGAAAACTGTAGACAAACTTCAGTAGAGTGGACATCCCTTGCCAGAATTTGTTCATATCTTTAACAGTAATAGAAGACTAAGAAATTGTTTCTACAACATAAACAGTGTATTCTGCTTGGATGGGAACAAGACACAGAATGAAAGGTATGTTATTCAGATAATCAAACATTTATGTACAGCTTGTTCTACTTGATGTGACTGTCCTGCTCATCAGAACAGTACAATTCTTTGTTTTGATCTTTTTAGAACCACAGCAAAGAATAAAAAAAAAATCCTTGGCATTCATAAGTGTAACAGCAAACCAGTGTAAACCAATAGCACATTGAACTTTTCAACCAAACTGTGTTGAAGTGAAAAGCAATCTGTATTTTATTAACTAACTTTTTAGCAAGTCAGAGGGGATTAAAGTGCTCAATTCCACCATCTGTATACAATATTTTACTCGCACTGGTGACAACTTAGTCCCTACATCATGTAATTTCAGGTCTAACCAACCACTTTACCAGTGCTCCAGAGAGTTTGCACTGCCCCACTGCACTGCCCCATTGCAGAGGGTCGAGTCTCACTGAGAAATAGCTTTCTACAGGAATAATCCCACTAAAACACACTTTCGACTTTGTTTATAGGGATACAAATCTATCAGACCAGATTCTCGGCTTCTGTGAAATCACTGGGTCTGCACAACCTCACAGCTCTTCAGGGCTCGTCCCTGCTATGGCACATCTGGTTACCAGGCATTAAACAAAGGACCATGGATGACTGAGACAACTTCTGGCCAGCTGAGAATCTGTAATCTCACAAGAAAATCTTCATGCATATATATGATTCTGTGAGGAAGTTAACATGATGCATGTCAGGATTTGCAAGGCAACCAGGTCAGGCTATCGATTACTTTGTAGAGAGGAATGCAAAAGAAGCAGGAGTACAGAAAAGCTCTGAGTCACTAACTTCAGGGGAATACCAACATTTTTAACAATGAGTGGAAATGACATCAACGTTTTATTACCAATATTACTTTCTAACCTTTAAGGCAGATTTCCAAATAGTTGCCCCTCAATAACTCCCAGAACTAGACCTGAAAAGGGAAAGCTACGCAGCACAAAGCTGAAAGACAGTCTGTTATGTGAGAGAGAAGAAAACATCCCCTAGGGACTTATTCAGCTGCATAGTGGCAACACCCATGAAAGTACAGTTTATGAATAGGCAAATTCAGTCTACACCTTTGAAACTACAGTTTTATTTGCTTACTTCCAACACCTGAAAATCCTGGGTAGGGCAGGGCAACTGCAGGGCAATTGAGCTATTCAGAGTTTTTATCAAAAAACAAGTATCCTAAAAATGCTGTAACATTTATAGACAGAGCATTAGAAGCCTTGCTGAGTTAAACAGAGACTGCTTTTCTTTACAACATCTTTCTTCCTCTGCTTACCTATTTAGTGTTATTCATCTTACAGCTTAAATCACAGACAAACTCTACTTCAGACTTCTCATCAGCAGCCAGTAAGGAACACAACAGCCAGAAGACATGAATGTCCTCTCTCTGCCTGGTCCACTAGCCAGTGTGGCAGCAGAGGGACTAACAGGCTCTGACACTGGATATGCAGAGGCTTTGGACGGAGGCGAGATTATTCCAGTAGCAATTCTGAACATGCAGAGAACGTGCCCAGCCTTGCAAAGCAGGGTCCAACACACTGGATATTGCATAGTAGCAAAGTAATTCTCTTTCCTGTGAAAAGGAGGAGCTTTACCAATATTGATTCAAGGTCACCATCAGATGTCAGAAGAAAATGGCAGACTAAGTGACCTTAGATTGTCAACTTGTCTGAGCTGATTAGAAAAGTTAGAATATCTCTTGTTATTCTAAGCCACATTTTAGTGATTTCTAAATAAGATTTTTCTACAATTTGGAGGACTCCTCACCAAATCTAGATCTATTCCCAGCCTGTTACTTTTACTTCAAACTTACTATCTGCAGCCTGCTATGATTTTAAGAGGTGTACAGTCAAGTTTCAAACTTTGCCCTAAACATTTATAATACCTTAATTACAAAGGGACCTGTTCATAAAGACGTCACATAAGAATCTAATCTGTTGGGGAGAAACAGGAAAAGATTTTTTGTTTGTTTTAAACTCATCTGATATGAAAATTATTTTACAATTCTAACAGTCACTCTGTTTCACAAATAATCTTTATCTTGCATATATTCCTTTGGTGCATCCAGAGTATTTGAAACTACAGTACTGGAATCTGGTTTTAGAAAACTTTGTGACAGTCATAACAGTCCGGTTAAAGTGAGTGATGGGAGGGAGGCTTGATAAGTGGCTAGAGATGGAATACATCGTTCGCTGGTGCTGCATTGCCATGGATTTCTGGAGAGTTTCTCAGATGAATATAAGGAACTAACTTCACTCAGAGCCCTTGAGAAGGGACAGAGTAGCGAGATAGGGGGAGCCCCTTGAGTTCTTTTTGTTACTGTGGAGCACAGACGATCATTTGGACTTGCTCACCCATGAATCTCTGAGTCCAGGTACTTCAAGAGTCATACTTTTGTCTGTCTCTACATAGAAAATTATATAAGATACAATATTTACATGTCAGCATTCTTAGCTACTTCTCCCTACTACAGAGTTAACTGAAAAACAGTTAATGCAAGGCTAGAGACAGAGCTGTAAAATCACACAGCATATGCCTAAGGAAATTGAAATTTTAAAGACTGTTTAACACCTCTCCCTCTGATCCTTTGCTGCTAAAATAAACTCTTAATTTGTGTCTAGACAAAACATACTTGTGTTCTTGTGTGGATTGAAGACAACTAGAGTAAAACCAAGTAGGCAGCTACTAAATATCCTGCAAGAAAGGGAATTTATTGTCATAAGAAAAAGGGACTGAAAGCATCAGGACCCAAGTTTTACAGTCTCTTCATAAACAAAATTCCCCATAGTGTAGCTAATAAGCCATCACTACCAAAGCAGCCAGTGGTTGAAATTGCTCCACTCCCACCCCAGTCATTTACTTCAGCTTACACTGGAGTCTCCCTGGTGAGCTCCGAGAAAGAAGAATAATTTGTAATAATTTGAAGTGTTTAATCACACTGTTCTGATTGCTCATCCTCTCAGTTTTAAGTGTACCTTTCGAACTAAACAACTTGTGAGGAAGCTGCTGAAAATCTTGTCTGTATTCACATTCATTTGGAAGTCATATACCAGGCTGTTAGTTCACAGCTGATTCATGGAACAATTTTATTAGACCAGCTGAATGAGATCATTAATACTTTTATAAGGTTAAAAAAAAAAACCCCTTCTCTACCATAATATTGCAACAAGATACTGCTATGTAGCCTCTCTTAATTGCAAGAAGACAGAAGCACCATCAGCATTGAATCTGTGAGAGTGTGAGGGCTTCTTTTAATGAATGTGTAAAAGCAGTTTTCTGAACTTACTAATTTGTCGTCGGAAACAGGGAAGTCTACTACATAAGAAGCAGTGTGAGCATAAAACCATGAGACCAGGCACCCAGGGCAGCAGTACCACAATACTCTTTATACAAACAAGTGCACAAATGAAAACTAAACAATAGGCTTCATTATTTACAAACAGCCTGGCTAAATTGTGCTTTCTGGGGTTTTCCTAATCATAACAATAATACCCATTATTTCCTACAGAAATGAATGAAATTTCACCTCTTTTACTCATTAATATATTTAAAAGATTTTTTTCATATTTAGTACTATTGTAATTACCTTACCATAAAACATTTGGAATAATCAATATAAAAATATTTTATAATATAGTTGGCAAAGCAACCCAGAAAACCCACTACAGTTCTCTGTGCGATCCTTTTAATTAAATGATAATAACTATACAACCAAAGCTGCAAAAGATGCATATGAAAAAGAAGACATCTGACTAAACCCTAACTTTAGAAGAAAGGTTAGAGCATTCACTTGAAAGGTAAGAAATCTGTGTAGACTCTCTGACTTTAAACGAAAGGTTGACGGCATCCTAGGAATGCATGCTTGTGACTTGTATTAAAAACCAGTACGTTACCTATTATGTTATGCATGCTACGTGGATCCTATCATAAATCAGAGCAGAAAGTATGTAACTAATACAATGCCAAAAGATTAAAGATTTATACAACATATTTGTTATTTTACAGCATTATTATTCACCAATCTTAAAGCCACTTCTTTAAGACCTCAATGATACAAATGCCAATATTTGGTTTATGTTCATAAATAGAGTTGTGTTCTTTACTGAATAACCTTTCACTGAACAGGCACAAACACGCCATACTTATTCTATACAGCCGTAGCTAGGGTGAAGTCAAGGGTTCTCAAAGTCCTGCTTGGGAGGAGCAGTACTCTGTAAATGGAAAGTGGACTTTTAATAGCTCATATGACCAGTTAATGAGTGACATTACAATAAGTCTACTGTTTGTAAAACCTTGAAAAGTGTAACTTCCTGGTATCTAATGTGGAGTGCGTGGTGTTTAATGACATAGTGAAGTCAGAGGCAAGGAAGAGATACACCAAAAGGCTTTTAAGCCAATCTAAAAAAATCCCATTAACATAGAAAAATGTAAAATAGTATAAAATGGGCAGGGTTTAAGATTTCAATTGCACATCGGATCGTTAGATTCTTATGATTAATCTATAGAGGCCTAGACAATGCATACAATTTATATTAACAGGAAGAATAGTTACAATTCTTACCTTAAGTTAATGAAAGTTACAGAGCTCCCCAGACAAAAGAAACTGAAGAGTTACTTGCAGTGCCCTGACATCAGCTCTCTTCAGGAAAAGAGCAATTTCGTCCGTTCATGTGACGAGAATCACAAAAGTCTTTCACCATAAATATGCAAAGTAACTTTGAAAAAAAGACTTTGCAGTGATTAAAACACAAAACGGGCCAAAGCTGTATCTTGATTTTTGAACTAGATTTTTGAACTAGATTAGAACTAGATCTTCCAAATAGCACTTGAAAGTTCTTGTTGTAGTCAACAAAATGAAAGGCCAAGTTTTCCATACATCCCATCTGTCTTGGGATGCATCTAAACTGCATCACTGCTCTTGACAAACTTTGCAGTTGTGCTTTCCCCATTGTTCAGCTGTATTCTCTAGAACTGCCTCCCTGTTCCTGTGCCTTGATGGTCTTTCAACACGAAGTGGGGTGTTAAACAGCTCTGAGTGCCCTCTGGGCCAGAGCATGCCCCTACAGTCAGAATTCTGGAATATGGCCCTAGGTTTCCTGCTGTCATCACACCTGCTCAGAAATTCAGAATTCTGCCCTTTAAAAGATTAAGGGGCCAAACCATACATCTGGGCAAACTATTGACTTACACAGGGATTCAGAAAGGTCAGATAATTTAACGAGAAGTTCCTAACTCTAGTACTATTTTACCCACACATTATGGCTAAGTCACACTCCCTTACGCTAATGCATCAATTTAGAACAGCTATGTCTGGGTGTCAGATCTTAAAGCATTAAGGCATAACTAATTTGGTCCTGCGGTGTCACGGTTCATGAATCATTGACAGAATCACAGAACGGCTGAGGTTGGAAAGGACCTCTGGAGGTCATGCTCTGATGCCTTTCAAGGGTACTTTGGTGCTGTCCCAGGCTCTCTCACATCTCTGACACACTGATGTAGTAGACTTCACAGCCTTTCTCGCCAACCTGTGCCAGTGTTCGGTCGCTCTCATGGTGTTTCCTGCTGTTCAGAGGGAATCTCATGCGTTTCACTTCGTGCCCATTGCCTCTGGTCCTGGCACTTGGCACCACAGAAAAGAGACTGTCTGTCTTCTCTGCACCCTCCCTGCAGGTTACACATTGATAAGATCCCCTTGATCCTCCTTCTCTTCAGGCTGAACTGCCACAGCTCTCTCAGCCTTTTCTCATAGGAGAGATGGTCCAGTTCCTTGATTATCTTTGTGACCCTCCACTGGCCTCTCTCTAGTATGTCTATGTCTCATACTGAGAAGCCCACGACTTGACATGGTACTTCAGGTGTGGCCTCACCAGTGCTTAACACATGGGAAAAACTACTACAAGGTCAGTAGTGGCTCTGGATAAGAACTGTCTAAAACAACAAAGTCAACTTTTTTTAAAGCATTCCAGCACAGAAGAGGGTTTCTAATACCACAGACTACCATTGTCCGACTTGGCTTAAAGGAAGATCTTTGATCACACTCTTGACCCAGCTGTTAAATATGGTTTAAAAAAAAATTCCTTAACTACATAGTTCAGAGAAAGTCTGAGATATAACTAAAATTTCTTCCCAATAAAAGAATTTTTAAACCCCCAGATTTCTAGTTTTGGACAACTTGTATTTTAAGCAAATAAATGCCATTTAATAGTCAGAATATGAAGTAGTTGCAGATCTAAAACTATCTCCTAATGTTGAAAACATAAATTCAATAAAGTTTACATGGACTTTGATTGTCTAGGGATCTCTTCTTGATGTCTCACACTGAGAAGAATCACTATTCAATGCACAGATGATGATAAAATCTCTACTTCCGAACTGACCTCTCTGCATTTTTCTCCTCAATAGATTTTCTGAGTGACACTGCGAAGTTGATGGCATTTCTCCCAACCTTGCTAAGGGGAACATTTAAAATTAGTTATCTTTTATGCCTCAAAGATGGGTGGATAAGTTTAGGGAGGAAATAAGTGGGTTTATGTTAATTTCAAAGGCACTCAGGTGAGACAGCAAAAGATCAAGTAATTTGAATGAGGTCACAAAAATTTGGCAAAGGATGAAACTCAAACTATATCTCCTGAGTTCTGACCTAGAACCTTTTGAACATAAGCTATGAATTTGTTGATTTTACTAACCACTTACCTACACAAAGGCAATGTACACAAAAGCACTTAGAGACAGCAATACAGATTATGCATGATAATGTAGCTTCTACCAGAAATAGATGAAGACTTTCCTAAGTTATGATAGTATTGCAGTAACACCTTTTCTTTGGGGGCAGGGGAAAGGGGAGTACAATTCTCATATGAAATACTTTCAAGAATATATTGCTGAGCAGTTTCTAAAATTATTTCATAGACTACAGCTTTTCAGAGAGGTGAACCAAAAAAAGACAATATAAAACCCGTAAGATTAATTCAGCATTGTGAACAAGGTACTTTGAGACAGGATTTCAGTTTCACTTGAAAAATCCTGATATGGATCATGTATTTCTCTTACAAAAGATTGCAATGAGTAAGCAAATGGCAGCATGCTGGGAAGAGAGTCTCTGCTACAGCTAGCCTGATTTATCACATTACTCTAATTACCTTGACTTACTCATTGTTAGGATCACTTTTCTGTTGCGGAAACTTGAGGCAGGCTCAAGCTTGGCAGACTTTAATAAGTATGTGAGTACTAACTCAATACATAATTAAACTCCCAAGTCCAACGCTTTTTAAAAACATTTGTAATAAAGCACAACATCAATGGATATATATTGGGAATATGTAATGCTAGGGATTCTCATTCCTATTATACCTGTATTAATTTCTTATGAATCAAACCACTGCCTTACAGAAGTTCCCTAGGCTTTTTGCAAACCACCATTTATTTTCAGATTTCTCCTAAGTCAGTAAGAGTAAAAAGCGTACAGACTGAATTCTACAATAATCCCAGTCACTAAAAAAACCTTTGTTCACTGACTCCCTTGTAGCTCAAACATGTGAAGGTTGTGCTCACCTATTGCTTTTACTTCTATTTACAGAACTACGTTCACTCAGCTGTTTTATGCTCTTGTGGGGAGGCAAAACAGCCTTCTACCTGACTTTTCTACCTGGTTATGGTGGATCTGTAACAACTCTGGTTCACAAGAATGAAAGAAGAAAGGTAGACACAATGGGTTGATTTGCCATGATCTCATCACATTTGTCATCAGCTATACCTCTGAAGCTCCATTGGATGTAAAATGCCGTTAAGTATAACGCATTTCTCAATATGATTTAAAGTGCCCCCCCATTTTGTTCTGTAATGTTTTTATGTTCAACATACAGCATTTTTTGAGATACATTCACTTATTAACAGATAAGATTGGCCTTATGATGATTCACACTCATCCTGTGATAAGCCTTAGCATGCATCTGAGCTTTAACATTTACAGGCATTTGTCAAGCAGGAAGATCCCTAGCTTTATCTGTCAGTGGAATAGCACAGATTTACCAGAGTTTGACCTCGTGCACACACTGAAATAAAGCTCAAGAGTCATTTTATCTGACCCAAAGTCTGTAAAGTTAAACAATAAGAGGACAGCGCACTCATGTTCTGAACCAAAATACACATGGTGCTCTCTTTTAATATATCACTTTTGGAACACTCTGCTTCATCAGACGTCTCCAGTTCACCTCTACGATCTTTTCAATATATATCTCAAGAGACAGACAGCAGCCAACTTCCTGTGTATAGGAAGGCAAGGAAGCTACAATTCTTCGCAGTGAAAATGTACTACCACAATATTTTTTTTAAAACTTACTATAACTCCTTAGAGATTACTTAGACCATCATGGCTCCATCACAGTAGTTTGTGGCATTTGTATTTTCATTTTGATGCATAATCTATACCCCCATCCCATACCCCAGAAAATCATTCTTTGCTGGAAAAAAATGATGTATATGTTATTAAACATCACCCCCCTGCCTCCAAGTATTCATGTAAAGAATGTGAATCATTGATGACTTCCGCTCTCCGAGTCCTCACAATACTTTGTCACAGACACAGGTGACTTCCAAAGTATACTCATGAATCCAGTGGTCCATGTACAGGCAAAAGCTAATGCCTCTTAAAGTAAGGATGCTTCAGCTAGATGTGCATCTAGTGCAGATGCATACCAGTGCACTGACATTTCCAGCCCAGCCACTGTAAATAGATTAGGATGGCATGACACAATCCCGGGACTTCTGCCTAAGAGTAACTTTATCAAGCATGAAGATTAAAGATACTTACAGAGATGGGCTGTTTAATCTTTACTATCAACCCTATCCTCTCCCTATAGTAAAAACAGTTGGACCCTCCTGCTTGCTTAAGTATGTCTTTGAAAATAAGTTGTCTGTTTAAAAACATCTTGGCTCTGCTTAGTGGAATGTTTTCCTGAAGAGTAAATCACATCACCAACAAGACCAAGAAACAGAGTTTGTTGTTTTCTGAGCCAAAGTAAAGCTCCTGCGTAGCTATACTTTCTGGCAAATGTATGTTAATGATCAAGAACCATCCTCTGAGGGCTTGGCAGACCATTACTGAAAGGACATGAGAACTAACACAAACGTAGTCTGAATTTTGTTGCCTAAGTGCAGTGGAAGAGAAAATATGTCACATTGTGCAGTTCCTCTCTACATCATGCACAGTAAATATACAATATAAATTCACCAGAATTTCAACAGACCTTTATGGTCACTTTTTTCCCCATCAGAGCTACACAAGAAGTAAAAAGCTTTAACACCCTACCTGTGAAACAATTGTGATGCTATTGTCAGTCCATAGCTGGAAGTGACAAATCCTCTGTATCAGAGCCCAAATGTTTCCAGATTCACAATGAAACCTCACCCTTTCCATTACAAAGCTATCCAAAGACCTGTTAGCTATATATATTTTTATATACATTATTCTCTGATAACACTGTTGTAAAGTTTGCTCAGAATTACAGTGAAACTCAAAAAAATGCTGTATGTTGAACATAAATACATACATAATAAAAACATTACAGAACAAAATGGGGGGGTACATTGTTTCATTATCTGCTTTGCTGACTTGATCTGACTTATTCAAGCACCATTTGCCTCTGTCCCATCTGTTCTGGCAAGAAGAAAGTGATACTTTCATATGGCTAAACCAAGAATTAAGATCTCGTGATAGTTCAAAGTTTCATGCTATGAGGATACACCCTCCTTTATGACTTAAGAAAACATTTATGAGATTTCTATCCCCCAGCAGATAGAAACTGGACTGTTAGTAATGTTTCTCTTGCCACATACTTTAAAGACAAGTAACTGCACCACTGCACCTTTCTCAAACAGAACAAAGTATCTGCAGCTGTCTTTCATCCTTTTTCACATCTGTGCCTGGACAATACAACTGAGGAGTATTTTGGCTCCCTACATTTAAATGTATTGTGTGTAACACAATATTTAGAACACAGCAACATTATTCTTCCATTGTTGATTCTTGATTATACTAGAAATATGGCATAATTTGGTTCAAAACTGCATACACATTAGACTAAAAATATTTGTAGAATCAACAATGTTAATTACTAAGATTAAAATAAGAGCTTTGTGTGTCATTTTCCTCGGTCAAAAAAAAAAAAAAAAAAAAAAAGGCTTTCAAACCCCTTCCTATCTAAAGAAACTCAAGCTCATATTTTCTTCTTCAAAATGCTCTAAAAAGTAGGACATACCATACTGGAAGACAAGTCTTCCTTGATTTATCTGTTAAGATGCTGTACTTATATAAGTATTTGCATACTCGCTGATCATCAGAAAACACTTTTTCCTTGACATTTTTAATCAAATTGGAAGACACCTTTAGTACACTATAATAGGGGACAGTGAGGAGGGAAGGTAGTGTTACTCTAAGAGGGAGAGAGAGATTTTCAAAGACCCATTAGTCTGAGGAAGTATTTGATCCAGGAGAGACAGCAAGGTGTGACACCATCTGTTCATCCCTGTGGTTGTCAACGATAATGAAATTTAGCTGTCCATAAACATTCCTTCTGTTTTGTTAGAAAACCCCTAATTTTTCAATTTAAGTAGTCAAAATAAAATATTGTTCATTTTATTGAGCTGCATGTATTTATGTTTTGTTCAGTGGCCAGAACAAATCAATTATTTGTGCAGACGTAATGATGGTCATGCTGTTGAAACCAGGCTGTCATACAGATACAATAAAGCAACTATTGCCACTCTTGTCATGAACATGTGCAAGTCATTTCGCAAATTCTTTGATGGCTTGTCCCGACTTCTCAATGAACTCTCCATGCATAAGCACTGTTGTATTCAGCTGTTTTTAATTCATTGCCTTCACATTCATATTCTTCATGATTTATCATTCATGTAGTTCCTTACTTTCTGGTTCTTTGTCATTTCTATCCCTCTACCCTATGGTAATTGCTGCTTTTACAATAGGTGGCAGAAGCTCTCTCTTCCCTGCCTGCCATCCTTGTCCTTATTTCACATCCTGCTTCTGAACTGTGAACACATTGCTCCTCAGAAGCCAGCCTTCTGGTATGTGTTTTTTTGCTGTGGAGATCCCAATATCCTTGCATCTTATTTCCGACTTTGTTGTATCAAAAATATACATAAATCACTTTACTCAAAAAAATCGGAACAGTTGACATAACAGAAGCTCTCCTCCATCCACCCCTGCTGATACATGGTGCCATTGGTACGGTATCACCTGTTTATCTGAGCACCTTTAACACTTAGCACAGAATCACAGATCAGTTCCATTTGACTTTAGCTTTTGGCAAAAATAAGCAACACAGAGGTGGGATGCAGACAGTTAGTTTCCAAATATGAACTAGGCTGGAGAGAACTCTTGGGAAATGCTCTCGAGCCTTATATTTAGCAAAGGAAAAACAAGTGAAACAGGTTTACCACAGAAAGGAAGCACTGAAGCAGAAACAGAACCCTATTCCTAAATCTCCTTTGTGAGTTTTTACCACTAGATGGTGCTTTCAAAAAGAATCAAACAACAAAAGTCAAAATACCCGCCAAGATCAACATGCCAGGAGGGAAAGTAAGAAGTACAATAAATGGAACTAGAAGCATATCCCATACACCATTAAATTACCAGTCCTAAATTTCTATGAGTCGGCCACATTGTGGTTCTGTGACAGAGAAAGGAAGCATTAACACACACTGCCATCACAACAGGGACATGACCAACAAAAATGTATTAATAACTATTCTGAGCTCTTAATTGCTTCCAACAAAAAATACTGGGGCATGGAGAGAAGAAAATAAACTAGTGCAGCCTCTGGGCAAGCAGATGTCATTTTGAGACCATAGATGTATTACACCAAAAGTGACCTAAAGCCATCTCAGCTACCACCTGTCACATTCCCTCCAAGTATAACACTGAATCACTGGGTTCAGTGGTCTGGGAAAAGAGGAAAAAGTTGGTGTTTGTCCTTGTGAACATCCACAAATTAAGAGAGCTTTGCTGGTTATTTCCACCATTTAGAACCTCATCAAACAAACAGTATGAAAAGCTTGGCAACTGCCTTTTGAATGATGCCACATTTTGTTTTATAAAACATCCACCATCGCTGTATAGACATACAGCACATCTCGCTGGAAGCTTCAGGTTGTAATTGGTTTTGGCTTGTGCTTTAATCAGGTAATGAATAGAACACGGCACAGAAAAAATATATACATTTTAATTTCAGCCTTTGCACTATCTTATTGTTTGTTTAAGCCTGTCCAACTGACACTCCTTGCACTATACGCCCCGGTTGCATTCCATTTGAAACAAAGGCATGTTTCAGGGAAGTACCTCTCACAAAGAGGTATTGATGAACCAGAAATCAGAGTCTGGACAAATAACCATTTTTCTGTAAACACAGCTCTATTGTTTCAGTTTTTCTTCTCCTAGAGACTAAATATTTCATTATTCAAAGCAGTGGCTGAAAAGCAAAAGCAAACGACTCCTCCCCCTTCTACCAATAATCTTCCCCCACTAAAGAAATTCAACTCAATGGTTTCCATTACTCCTCTCTTGCAATATTCGTGTTATGTTTTTTTTTTTTAACTCTTGTCTTGTCCACAAATAAATTACTATGGAGTTTTAAAAAAAAATAGTAGTTACCTGCTCCACTATGACTTAGATCCACAAAAGCCTTAGTCTGTTAAGATGTCTATAGTAATTTTTGTAACCATTTGCCCACCACACAGTAGTTGCAGTCTGCTCTTTACGTTTACATCATCTACACTTAACTTTTAGTCATGGTCCGCTGCTATCAATGCCTACATTTTCACTAATCCTGTCCCTTCTTTTTTGGTTCTTATTCCATCCCTCAAACAGCCTCCTCTGCAGTGAGTTCCTTCGGGAGTGCTTTCTCAGCGATTTCACAGATATGAAATAAATCAAAGGGATGAACCACTTCTGTCTTCCCTCCAGCCTTTGCAGATTTCAGGATCTGATCTGAGTCAAGAACACAGGATTTTAATTCAGTCTCCAAACATTCTGTCCTTCTGGGAGTCACTGTGTCTGTTCCGCATAAGACCCTCTGCACCCAGATTTACAAAATAGGCCAAGATTTGGGTAGGTGTGGAGGGATATTTGCATGCAATCATGCAAAATCCACACTTGGGTAAAGATGGAAAGAACACAGATTAATAGCTTCTCTAATGTCCTGCATCTCAAGAGAAGGCTGAGGGGAGATTTTATCGCTGTGTTCAGCTATCTAATTGAATTGGTCTAAACAAGCCAAGGTCTTTTTGGAATTGCACAGTAGGAATATGAAAAGCAATGGACACAAAGGGCAGCAGAGGAAAATCTGATTAGATATCCAGAAAAAAAAAAAAAAAAAAAAGCATTACCATGAGGGTGGGAGCACTTCCAAACACTGGAAAAGGTTGCCCAGATAGGTTGCGGAATCTCCATCCTTGGACATGTTTAAATTTCAAGTGGTCAGGCCCTAAGCACCTAAAACTAGTATGATCTGCTCTGGGCAGGGGTTGAACTAGATGACCTCCAGATATTACTTCCAATCTAGATTATTTTATGATTCCCATGCTCAAGGATCTCTCTGTTACTGTCTATGGCTACTCTGGATACACAGAATCCCCAGAACTTTATTCCAAAACTTCTACAGTGCCACCATTAAGCTGCAGGCCCCTCTTCTACAGAAGGAAGACTCATCAAGGCTTCCAAATATTCAAATCTAGATGTGAAACACTTTTTGTAATGGATTTTACTAACACTTTCCCCTTCACAGCACACAAAGCCAAAAATCTCAGTTGACAATCATGCATGGAAGAAAAAAAACCAACCAACCAACCAAACCACAACCTCCTACCACAGAGAAAGGAAAAATTACATTAACTGCAAACTGATCAAGCTTTGCTATGCCTTACCAATAAGTAGCCTTCTAAAACTGCTGGTATAACTACGGTGTAGAAGGAGAGATTATTCATTAAATGACAGATTTTATTCCCTAAACATACACTTTTGATTGGCTGGTATTCAGTCATTCCTACTAGATTAATACGCTAATTGGACAAATGAAAGTTTAACAAGTCACTGCTCCAAACGCCTTGATCCTCTTGCATATATTTAACAGTCTGGGAATGAAACTAAGATTCAATTTCCCTCAGCAAAATGTTCAATATATTATTCAAGGTTCCCAAGAGGGCTTTAATATAAATGTACACAGTGAGAGACACTTAATAGCTTCAATTAAATCACTGAAGATTCAGTAAAGGCTAAGGTGCTGCAGAAGAAGAATGTTCATATGAGAAGAAAAACACAGGAAAAGTATCATTATATGATAGCATCAACACAGGACCGCAGAGGAGCTAGAAGATTACTGTACTGAAATGGTGTGTCTGCTCTCCCCTCCTTCACAAGTTCAGGCCAACACGTCTGTCAGCAATTATCTATTTGTTCTACTATTTCTGTTCAATTTTGGTTTCCCTGGTAGTTCATAAGCACAGACGGAATTACATAATAATTGACTGTTTCCAAGCAGACGTGTCAATGTGAGGTAGAAAATAAATTCTTCTCTATTTTCATTTCATTTCAAGCAAAACACAGAGCTCAGATTTCCTCGTTCTAGATCTAGTAAAATAGAAGCCTTTGGTGCATTCAAATTAATACATCTAGTTCAACTTATTCTCCAAGTAAGGAACAGAAAATGTATGCTTGTGACTTATTTAGAAGAAAAAAGAAGATAAGCTGCATTGTTCTAGCAGGTCTACCAAAAAAAAAAAAAACAACCAAAAAAAAAACCAACTGAGGTAACTTAGACCCAGCATCTGACTCGGATTCTTGACTATGAGATTACAACAATGTTCAACTGTAAAGTTATAGGAAAACATTTGCTACTTCAAGAAAACATTAAGTATTTATCAGTGTAGGAGATGTAGAGTCATGCTTATTAAAAATTATGAATTACATTCTCCATAGGTCACAGATGCAAGCAAGATACAAGCTAAATAGTTTCATAGCCAAACAACTACATTTGAGAATGTACTAATGGAAAGACAATGCAAAGAAAATCAACTGAGAGGATTAAGACAAGACAGATTTCCCTTCCAAGAATAGAAAGGAATAAAAGATACCTGGAAAATAAAAGCAGACAAAATGCTTATCTGAAAGGAGGGATAATACATTTCGATAATGCAAAATATTAGTAACTTTCTACAATTGTTTAAAACCAATTTTCTAGAGTATCAGCACCAGTGACACATTCTACTTGTTTAAAAATAAATTTCCTTGTTCTATTTAACACTTACTTTAATACAGCCTTTTGCTATTATGTTGTTCAGAATTACGTCAAACCTACTAAATGTATGAAATAAGTTCAAAGGTTAGTACATGGAACACTCATTGTAAAATGGACAAATACACATGATTACTCATTTGATATCTTTGGTCTGAAAGAAAAATGGTAAGTATGCCATCAGTGGAAAAAAATAAACAGATTTCCAGTATCTATATGTATGTTAGGTATACAATTAAAAATTTCAATTTTCTTTATAGCTTGTTAGAGTTCTAATTTGTTGAGACTATTCTTTTCTCTAATTTTCAGAGAAATGGAAATGGATTATTGATCTTAGAAGTTTTTCCCATCCTTCTCCTGGTATTTAGCTCCCCTCCTAAATATAAGGAAAGAAGGCTACACTGAAAACTAAATTGAGAGCAGCTTGGAGAAAAAAGGACTTTCAATTGATTCTGTTCCAAAGCAGATTCCCTGCTCTAAATGAATCATTCCATACGTTCAGGCCTACAAGCTTTCTGGTTGTTTTGAGCCCAGGGACAGCATAAAATAGGAGGAAGAGGAATAGGGAAAAATCATTTTAGGAAACGGTACCAGATACAGTCTTAAAATGAGATAAAGCAGTACAGGATTTATGTTTGAATAATTACACAATGTACTTGGAAGAAACTGTAAAGCCACTTACATAGAAGGGGCAACGTAAAATTACTGAGCTGGTATTCCAAGAGGGGTAGTTCTAAAAACAAGAGACAGCCTTAGTTGCTAACTAACAGCTGTGGTCTCTAAACCAGACTTTGATGGTGGAATTGCAGAGTATGGATGCATTCCTTAGTTGCAAGTGGAAGAAATGACACCCACCATGATGCCTGGAGCATGTAAATATGATGAAGAAAGAGAGACTAATATTGGGCTTCTGCAGCATTCATAAGAGACCTTGACAGAATGCTTTTAGTACCAGGGCTGCTTAAAGGCAAGAAAGATGGCCAATAGTTCATAGCATGTACAGGAATGTGGAAAGATGTAATAGGGAAATGGAAATTCTGTTAAGATGCCTATTACAGTAGAAACTAAAGAACAAAAAGAAATAACTTTCTGGAAAGACTACTTCTCTAGATGAAACATGAACATGTCCTGATTTTTGAAATGGTGGATGGTGGCAATTTCAGTATGACATTCTAAGAACAAAAGTTTGCAGAATGAAACACACAAATATACAAGTAAGGAATTTGTTTGGAATATCTGGCACGCGGATGTGGTGATGGCTACCCAAACACTGAGAAACAAGTTACTGGTATGTTGTAGGTACGTAGAGTGATTTTTGGCATGCTTCCCATCACACTCAATGCAAGAGTTATAACAAGATTAACAGGCATTGCTAGTGAAGGCCTACAGCTGGCACAACGAACTTAATACTAGAAGGTACAGACTTACCAAAGTACTGCAAAGTCAGAGTGACTCGTGGCGCCTGAAACACCATATTTTCTCCCTGCTCTGTGGACATGCATTAGCGGCCATACTTTTTTACCTCAGCAGTTTTGATTAATCATGCTGTTGGATTATTTTGTTTCATATCATTGCCGGAAAGCACTGTCCCCTACCACTCCTAGCTTTGTATATAAACAAGAAAGTATATTTATATTAAATAATCACCTGGCATTGGAGTTTGAATTCAGGATCTTTGCCCTGTAGCCCTTACAAACATCCTAACAAGAAGGCTGAAGAGTCCTGTTCTGCTTTTTTCCTCTCTTGGGTCTTGTAAGTCTCTAATCAGCAATTTAGGATTGAAAGGGAACTCCTGGGTTGAGACCATTATCCTACTGTTACAGGAACTCAATCCTACAATGTCTTCCATAGACTTACCAAGCTCATCTTAAAACAGTACTTTTATAACAAATGGAAAAGGTACAAAAGGTTACAGTCATTATTAGTTTACCAAGTAGAGCCTGTAAGTATGCTCTCGAGAGCACCGTCCTAAGAGTCAGAATATATGTGTTCAGACATCTAAGGAAGGAAGGACATTCTACATTTCTGCAGGCCCTAATGCTGTTTAGCAAACTTTTTCAGACTACTGCTTAGTATCATCTTTGAATATAAAGACACAACAACACTAAGCCCAATGCGGCCTGTTCATCTTAACTCTGAAAACAGGAAGAAAAAAAGAAAAAAAGAAGGGGGAAAAAAAAAAACAACTACTCACCTGCATGAGACAGAGAGGAATTGCGGAACTACATTTAAAGGAGAGTAATAAATATTTATTTTGTCAAGCTTTTGCCACTCTAAAATTAAGGCTATGAATACCCTTAACAACCATTTGCAAAACAGAAACTGCTCACACACATACACACACCATACTGCACACGCCTGTCAACTGTCCCAGTACTGAATGACCAGCTAGCTCTCAGACCAATTAACTACTTCCTTGCGTCCCTATGGAGGTTCCACATGCTAGCTCTATTCATTGCTCTTGCCTTTCAGATGAGGTAAGGAGAACAAACAAGATGTAGAGAGACTTTTTGGGTTTAGGGGGTTTTTTTTAGTAGATGCGGTAAGACTGTTCCCTTACAAGTGAGAAACGTTGCAAGAACCAAATATAATAAAATACTGCTGGAGTAATAGATTTGTTCTGTTTGTTGCCCTTGCGTTTCTTTCAGTCAAGCAGCAACATGTTTCAGTGGAGTACCCAGGTGTTATCAATTATCTGATTTATGGTCATACACTACTAACATTTTCTGATTATACAGGAAAATTACATAAACCACAGCTTACCATCATGTACGATTTAAGTTATAACTGTATCTGCAAGCCTAATCAGTACTTCCTAAAGTCACTTATCAAGGAAATATAAACGCAAAGTACATTCAGGCATCTTGTTGGCTTGATTTACTCTCTTTCCAGTCAGATTTTGAACTCAGTACTTGTTACCATACGTAGATAACACAAACCAAAAGAACGTCAGTTGGTTCTGAAAAAACAACTTGTATTGCTTACATATAAATTTAGTATTAGCTCCAAGCTTTGCTAACTATATAAAAGACCTTTTTTCCTTCAACAAGGAGACTTTATTGTAGTAGCATTTTGTAATTGCTTCTTCATGTCTAACAAACTAATCAGATAAAGCAAGCCGCATCAGGTAATGGTCTTTGAATACTTTTTGAGACTTTAAAATTTAAAAAAACAAACAAACAAACAAACAAAAAACAAAAAACAAATAAAAAACCACCACCCAAAACTATCACCAATATCTGTTACGGGTTTGCTTTCTCAAGCTTAAGAGAGAGAATTGTAGCTCTTGGTCAGAGATGTAACAATCATCCAGCATTTGAAACTTCATCTGAATGATACCAGTGGCTTTTCAATTTTCAGCTCTAATTTCAACTCCATAAGAAATAAAGAAAATGTCATAACTGAAAATATAATTTCATACATAGAAGAAATAGTAATTAAAACCTTATGCATGATTCTTCATGTGCAGATTTTTGTATATACTTAATGACTTTTCTTATGAAATTGAATTTAAGCCAAACAAACTTTCAAAATATGAACAAAAACATCCATCTTACTATTTCCACATTTCTTTTTAAAAGCATGATGAGGAAGCAACTATTGCACAATTCAGGAAGCAACTGAGCATGCAACATCAGAAGAGTAGTAGTAGAACACGAGAATGATACAGAGAGTTGCACAGGTTTTGAACTGACCAGTGAATCATAGCTAAATGTAAACAAAAAAAAAAAAAACAAACCCAACCAAAAAGTCACCAGAATAGATAAGTAAAACTCCGCTCATTCAACAAGTATTTACACCACACCTAGCACTTCTTTTCTGTTAACTACATTTCAACCCAACATCTCTTCTAATTTAAGACTGTAAAGTGCTCAGACATTAACAGTTTAATCTTCCAGAGCCCAGATTGTGTAAGAACACACTCACATCCATTTACTAACAGTAGGAAGACCAAAAAGAGTCTTGAGATTTTCCAACTACAATCTCACAACAGAACCCTGTTTAAATCAGTACAAAAATAATAAAAAAGAAGTCATTTCATGAATTTGTATGATCTCTAGTTGAGAGGTCTCCCTGTAGGTGAGCCAAGCCCCTCAAGGCCACTATACAGTTTCTGACAGTAGGAAAATAAAACACCCTTCAGAGACAGTGCAGCCACTTCTTATAATCAATTCCCCTATTACTCACCCAGGATGTTCAGTTATTGTATTTGGACAGTTACAGGGTAAACCCCTGCCTTTCCTGACTCTTTGTAGACTCATTGCCCACAAAGCTGCTTACTCCCTTTCTGAACCTGCTGAAACAGCCTGCCTCTTAACCGCCTGCCCTTTTAACTTCCGTTGGAAAAAAAAAAAAAAAAAAAAAAAAGCAGCAGCGTAAAATCAAGCTCAGCTGCTTTTCCAGAAGAGCTTCCTTTCATCTCTTTTGATACTTACTGCAGTTAGTAAGTTCTTGGATTGGTTCTGGTTCTTGGATTGTAGCATCTAGCGAGTAACAGCTGTGTATATCTCCTCTACTCTCTTCATGGTATTGCAAATCTTGACCATATCCTCCCTCAGCTTTTTCCTTTCCACTCAGAATTCTGAGTTCCAGATTCTTTAGACTCCACTTATAAGGTAGCTGCTCAATCCCCTTAGAAACTTTAAGCACACTTCCCTGTACATTCTCTAAGCACAGTGTGTCCTTTATAAAAAGGCACAGTGAAGTGGCATTAATGGTTTTAACACTTTTCTACATTAAAGTTTTCTCAGCCTGTAGTCAACACTCAGGACAAAAATCTCCTCAGAAAGTTACAGTACTGCCAGCCAAGGAAGAGTAAGAGATGAAATCTCACTTCATTTTCTTTATAAATTATTCTTTCTTCCTTTGTTAAAATTTCTGTTCAAGGAAATAGAACATTACACTTTGTAAAAACACAGGCTGCACTGAGAGAACAACTGCAGATGTATCACAGGTTTCTCCTCTAGAAGAAACCTCCTCTCCATTTCACACTTACAAGACCCACAAAACAGTGTGATCATACAGTAGTTATTTTCTGTTGGGAACCTTCATTCATAGCTCTAATATACAGTTATAGGAGTCACCTATAGAGTTAGAATAAATGTCTCTTTTGTGTTGGTGTCAGTTACGTGAGATAACAAGGCCAACAGTTAAGTAATGTACATTTCAGATGTATTTCTCTGTTACATTCTGGAATTTACTGGAGAACAAAAATTCCATATTTCAGTATTGAGCTGTATACCTTATACACCTTAGATGTATAATAATAGATTAATTAATAATTAATACCTTCTATTATCTCTCTCCACACTGTGTTGCTACAACTATACAGCAAGTAACAAATACAAGAAACAGCTAAACATACCAAAAAAACCCCAAATACTTTACATTACGCACACTTTTTATTCTGAAAACAATCTACAGTTCACTTGCATCTCTTTAATGATAAAAGAAGTATATGAACAACACTATAGTGCTTATCAAGATAACAAGTCAGGCAATAAAAGGTTGTATCTGTCATGTAAAAGACATGATATTCAAGAGTAAAATACTACTTTACCTGCCAAGACCCCATAATTTGAGTCTTCGGTATCTGTCATGTAAAAGACATGATATTCCAGAGTAAAATACTACTTTACCTGCGAAGACTCCATAATTTGAGTCTTTGGGAGTGCCCAGTATTTCCAAGGGATATTAAATTGTGACAGGACAAAACTTGGTATTAGATATTAATAATTGTATCACATAAATTAATAATTCTGGTTGCAATTACTTTGGAGAATTATTGTGATATGGAACTTAGACAGTTTCACCCCAAATTGCACTGTATCTATGCACTTAAAACCTACATCGAAGGAAAGACAATCAACCTTTAGTACATCTGCAGCCTTCTATGCCAGGAAACCATTGAAAGGATATCCAGCTACAGTCACTATATGAGATTGCTTTTCCAGGAGTAGTCAAAGAAAAAAAAAATTATAGGATTAGCTGCCTAGAAAACAGTAAACTGAGATTATACTGAGTGTTCAAGCTTGAAGATACTTTTTGAACCCAAAGTCAGTGTCTGAGAGTAGGTGCTATTTAACATTAGGTACCATATATTTCATTACTTTACCAAAGATCATATCTGAACGCAATACAAAATTGTTAAATTTAAAATTATATCTGGAGTTTGAAATAAAAACAATTTTGCAATAGCATGTAGCCATAACAGGCAAAGATAGGACAATACCATGTATTTCAAGGTGAAATAGTTGCACCAAAGAAAGATCACTGCATCATGTTAAAATAAATCTACAATGTTATGAGGAAATCATTAACTCTAAACACAGTAATTTTCAATACAATGTTTTATCTGACCTATGCTGGTCTACTGAAGACATGAAACTGGGAAGGCAGAACACTGATAAAATCAGGCAACTCTGACTTGCTGACATGAAAGGTACAAGGCATGAGGATGAACAAAAAAGCTCCTAGAAGTAACATTCTCTCCTGAGTTAGTATTTAATGGTATACAGAAATTAAATCCAAAATACTACCATAACTGAGAGACATTTTCAGTACAACATTCTATGAAAAGACTCTTAAATTACTTTTTTTACCCAGGTCTGATAAATAACTTTAAGAAAAGGACCCAGGTAATTGCACCAATTGCTACTTTTCAGTATTGCTACTTAAAGCAAGAACAGCTTTATTAAAGCAGCTTTATTAAAGCTGCTACCAAAGAAATAAAAGGAATACTCATAAACATGCAGGAGATATCAACATATCTCAGGAGGTCTGAAAAAGTTTACTCTTGGTTCAAATCTAGACTTCAGCCCACTCTTAACCTATGAATGGTTTTGCTCTATTTTGATTTTATTAAATCAGTTACCACTGGAATAAGAAGGTAGTTTAGACACAAAGAGAAGTCAAATTTATTTAACTACTATATATTGTCTTCAATTAGCATTGCAGTTTAGAGTTTATATTGCCTGTTAGCAACTAAAACTTTCAATACAATAGATGTTCTGTATGCTTGATTCTGGAATATTTAACTTCAGAACCTCATTTTTAGAAGCACAATACTTATCTCAAAGCCAAAGGCCGCTATCAGTTTGTAGGATTTGCATATCATGAGCTAAAGCCCAACACCCAATTTAATGCTAGCTAGATGTCAAATGGGGCATGAGATTTGAGAAACTTAAATGATTTGTTTTATATGTGAGAAACAGAGGAGCTTTTAAAGACTCCATAATTAATATGAGAAATTCTATGTCCCAAATAAATTGGATTAATCTGAATGGAAATCAAGTTTAATTTTCTTTTGCAAGCCATCTGTATGTGAATTGTCATAAATGTTAAAGCTTATATTCTGTTTTCATATGCATTTCATTAACTTATAATTCAAATTTCATTAACTGTGTTTTGTCTGATGAAACTTCACTTTTATTAAAGGAGTAACTTGATCTCCTGTCAAATCAGAAAGGCTGTCTGAAACTTATTTTCCCTTAAAGTTCATTAGAAAACCTTCACTGAAAACAGCATTTACCTTGTTAGGTCTAGAATACACTTTTGAACTTACAACAAAGCAAGCAAGGGAAAAGTTTGGGTTTTAAAGTGTGTGACAGGTGGGGAGCAAATCTTGTTTTTCCAAAGAACTTTATCAGCTGTGAAATTATGCTTTTATTATATAATAAGCGAATAACAGAAAAAAAAAAAAAAACCACCACCCCATACCTCCCCAAACCACACACACACAAAGCTAATTGAAGAATTACCGTTAGTATTTAAACTTTGTCAGGTGAGGGCTTGGATGGATGGGGTAGGTCTTTTCCAGGATGATGGAGGACAGTATTACATCTTTCTAGTCAGCCTTCCTCAAGCAGGGACCAAAGTCGCAGGGAGCTGGCCGCTCTTTCCTGCAGAAGGACGAAATAAAGGTCTGTGTATCACTTGAGTAGCCAGGGTCGGCTAGGCAACTGTGCCAAGATGTAACGAAAGAGGGGGGGAAGGCTCAGGAATTTTGACCGCTTGTGTGTTTTGTTTTTATACAAAGCCAGGCAGCAATGAAAAGGAGGAGCGACGTTAGAGCACGGCTCTGTCGAGATACCCCCCACGGTTAGGGCATGAGGAGATAAAACATTCCTACAGGGTGCCAGCCTGTGCCTCGTCAATCCTCCTCGCTCCGCAGCGTGC